>NC_080174.1:16227815-16293253 GCF_950295315.1 Erinaceus europaeus
TTTCACTACAGTTATGTAATGTATGTTGAGAAGAAAGAAGAATTAATGTGTGTGTGTACTTATATAGGTGTTTTATAATTCATGATAGAGCTGGAAGAGAACGGCAAAGAAAAAGAGCAAAAATGAAAAGAAAGTACAAATTTAAAATGGCATGTAAGTGTATTTTTCTGTGATAGTTGCCAATGCCTAGAGACCAAGTTCTAGGATTCAGAGAGATATATACAGAGTCTGGAGCAAACTGGGGATATAGACAGTTTAGTGTCATATAAAACTAAAACTTAACGAAAAATAGTCACCTCAAGAAGGGGATAAAAATAGATAAATGTCACCATAAAAATAGAGAGTTAGTAAACTTACCTTACATGTGGCTGAGTAACACAGTGAAACACGGATACCCCCCCCCCAAGAAGGTTCCTAATATTCAGACTGATGAGGGAAAAGAATTCACATTCTCTATGTTATGGTGAAACTCTGAAAGTTTAGTGCCAAGCAATCATGCGTTAACAGTGTCCTCTGGGAAGCTGAGAGAAACAAACCTATATGCTCTCTGAACACATTCAAATTAAGCTTCAGTCATTCTTGCAATTAAAGTCCTGAGGAACTAGCAAAGAAGGGAAGAAATCTCCCTGAGGAGGTCTGTGAGAAAAAAAAAAAAAAAAAGACTTGGATAACACAGACACAGCACAGAGATAATCAGATATAGAACAGATTTTAAGTTTGATGGCTCAGGATGTGATCACTGTTATGTAAAAAGCTAGTAAAATGTGAACTACTAGGAAAATATGGGGAAAAAAAAGATGCAACTTTCAGGAATGAAAATAGAGTTCTTGAAGTTACAGTTAAATGGATTCAATTAATGCAACAGTGAAGCTAAGAGAAAAAATTCATCACAGTGATAGACAAAGATTAAAATGCTTACACATTTAAAGAAGTACAATACGTGCTTTGAAAACTAAAAAAAAATAGGAGACTGGGTAGTAGCGCAGTGGGTTAAGCCCACATGGCGCAAAGCGCAAGGACCCGCATAAGAATCCCAGTTGAAGCCCCTGGCTCCCCACCTGCAGAGGAGTCACTGAGCCAGCGGTAAAGCAGGTCTGCAAATGTCTATCTTTCTCTCCCCTTCTCTGTCTTCCCCTTCTCTCTCGATTTCTCTCTGTCCTATCCAACAGTGACAACAGCTATAACAACCACAAGGAAAACAAAACGGGAAAAATAGCCTCCAGGAGCAGTGGATTCGTAGTGCTGACACCGAGCCCCAGTGATAACCCTGGAAGTAAATAAATAAATAAAATTAAAATTGCTTAAAAAAAGAAAGACTGGACTATATAGACAAACATCTCATATTCATGATTCAGAAAACTAAATATGATAATATCCCTCAAGCGATTTATCTCTACTTCGAAATACTCAAAATTGTGACTGACATCATTGCAGAAATTGATAGGTAAATTGAAAATGTGTACATAAATTCAAGGAACTTGGATAGGTTCAAAAATATATTGACAAAGAACAACACCAATGGAGGTTTTTGTTTTTGTTTTTGTTTTTGCTTTTGTTTTATCAGAGCATTGCTCAGCATTGGCTTATAGTGGTGTGGGGGATTGAACCTGGGTCCTGGAGCCTCAAGCATGAGAATCTGTTTGCATAACCATTATGCTGTCTCCCCCACCCTCCTTTAAAAAAATTGGTTTATTTTTAGATTTTCATTTATTTATTTATTTATTGGATAAAGACAGAGAGAAATCAAGAGGGATGGGGAGATAGGAAGAGAAAGAGAGACACCTGCAGCTTCACTGCTTCCCTGCTCTTAAAGATTCCCCCCTGACGGTAGGAACTGAGGATTTGAACCCCAGTCATTGCTCATTGGAAGTACCACTGCAGGAAGTCGGTGGTAGCACAGCTTTGAACCCACGTGACGTAAAGCGCAAGGACCGGCATAAGGATCCCGGTTGGAGCCCCCGGCTCCCCACCTGAAGAGGAGTCACCTCACAGGTGGTGAAGCAGGTCTTCAGGTGTCTTTCTGTCCCCCTCTCTGTCTTCTCCTCTTTCCATTTCTCTCTGTCCTATCTAACAACAACAATAATTACAACAGTAAAAAAAAAAAAGGACAACAAAAGGGAAAATAAATATTAAAAATTTAAAAAAAGGCGTACCACTGCCAAGCCCCCACTTCTCATTTTCTAACTTAAAGAATGTATTGCGGGGCGGGGGAGGGGTGAGCGATGACTCACCAGGTAGAATGTGCATCTTACCACACACAAAGAGCTGGGTTCAAGTCCCCCACCCACCACATTGGAGCACCTGCCCCTGCTTCCTTAGTGCTGTGGTGTCTCTTCTTTGTCTCTTTTTTCCCCTTCTCTACCAAAAAAAAAAAAAAAAATCAAAGGAGTAGGCCAGAAATAATGGAAGAGTGTAGGTAGAGAGACTCAGTGATAACCCTGGCAGCCAAGAAAAAGACAACAAAGTTACAGTAATAACGAAAGTGTTGTATAGGAATCAAAGGCTAGGTGGCGCACACATTCCCATTTGCAAGGACCTAGGTTTAAGCTTCTGGTCCCCACCTGCAAGTCAAGGGCACTCTTCAGAAGCAGTGAAGCAAGTCTGCCTGGGTTTGTCTTGCTCGCTGAGTGTCTTGCCCTCCACTCTCAATTTCTCTCAGTCTCTAATCAAATGAAACATAAGGGAAAGAAAATGTGGGCAGTGGATTTGTAGTGCAGGCAGTGAACCCTAGTGATAACCTTGATGGTAAAAACAAAAGAGAGAGAGATGTCAAAAGAATGCAATTGAAATTTTAGAAGTAAACACACTCAGTGAACTGGCCTTTGACAAGGTTCATTTAGTGATCATTCAGGAGAAGGAGAAATAGTCTCTTCATAAAACAAATAAACAACAACAATAAAAAAACAGTTCTGAAATAACTAGATACCCACTGTAGTTGAATAAAATTAACCCCCTATTTATACCATGTATAAGAATTAACTTAAAATAACTCAGACTTCATTGTAAGAGCTAAAGATATATATATATATATATATATATATATATATATATATATATATCCTAGAGTAAAACACAAGTGTGTTTCATGACCTTAGTTTATGCAATGTTTTCTTGGATATGACATTAAAAATATAAGCAACTAAGGAAAAAAAACAGGGGAAATGTATGTCTGTTCCTTAAAATTATGCTTCAGTCACAAAAATGTGAAGCCAACTGAGAGAATGGGAAATAGTGATTTGCTAATTTCATAATCGGGGTTAAGTGCATACATTATAGTGCACAGGGACTCAGGTTCAAGCCCCTGGTCCCACCTGCAGGGAGAAAACTTCAAGAGTGGTGAAGCAGGGCTGCAGGTATCTCTCTGTCTTACTCCCTATCTCCTACTCCCCTCTCAATTTCTCTCTGTCTCTATCCAATAATAAATAAAAAGTGAATTAAGTAAAATTGTTAAAAATAGAAAATTTCATAGTCAGTATGACAGCTGTAATAAATAGGTAGCTAGTAACAAGCATCAGAAAAGATAAGGAGACACTGGAACAGCTAAACAATGCTGATAAGATGTGGAATAATATACTTGTCTTAGAAAAAGCATTTATGAAGCAGGTCTGCAGGTGTCTGTCTTTCCCCCCTCTGTCTTCCCCTCCTCTCTCAATTTCTCTCTGTCCTGTCCAACAGTGACAACATCAATAACAACAATAATAATAACGACAACAAGGGTAACAACAAAGGGCAGCAAAATGGGGGGAAAATGGCCTCCGGGAGCAGTGGATGCATAGTGCAGGCACAGAGCCGCGGCAATAACCCTGGAGACAAAAAAAAAAAAAAAAGTAAATTGATCAAGGCAAACTGGAGGAGAGCAGAATTCAATCAACCATCTCCTTCTCCCCAGTCTGGTTCTTCCATCCTTCCTTCCTTCCCCTTTCTTCCTTGTTTTGCTTTTTTTTTTTTCTTTGTTTTGTCGTTGTCTGTTGCGGGGACTTCATAGTTTCACGTTAGCTTTCTCAGATAGTTAAATAAAGACAGAGAGACAAAAGAAGACAGGCAGTTACCACAATGCCAAATTTCCACGCATGCATTGGAGGCTAGGCGCAGACCTGGGTTATGTGCGTGGTAACGCAGAGGCTCTATTACGGTGAGCTATCTTGCCAGCCCTCGACCTAGTATCTTACAGTCTAGATCCTGTGCTATATAAAAACCTAGAATTTGAGAATTAAGGGCCAGACCAAAAAAAAAACTTTAGGAAAAACTTTCTATTTCAGGGACCGGGTGGTGATGCATCTGGTTAAGGGCAAGTATTACCACGTACAAGGACCCGGATTCAACCCTGTAGTTCCCACCTGTAGGAGGAAAGATTCAGGAGTGTTGAAGCAGTACTGCAGTCTCCAGTTTCTCTCTCTTGATCTCCCTCCTCCCTCCCTCTCAGTTTCTCTTTCTTTCTCTCTCTCTCTCTCTCTCTCTCTCTCTCTCTCTTTTGCCTCCAGGGTTATCGCTGGGGCTCCGTGCCTACACTACGAATCCACTGCTCCTGGAGGGGATTTTTACCATTTTGTTGTCCTTGTTGCTGTTGTTATTGTTATTATTGTTGTTATTGCTGTTGTTGTTGCTGTTGAATAGGACAGAGAGAAATTGAGAGAGGAGGAGAGAAAGACAGACACCTGCAGACCTGCTTCACCACCTGTGTAGCGACCCTCCCTGCAGGTGGGGAGCCTGGGGCTCCAACCGAGATCCTTCTGCAGGTCCTCGTGCTTTGCGCCATGTTCAGTTAACCCACTGAACTACTGCCTGCCCTTCCCTCCTCAGTTTCTGTATTTCCTACCAAACAAAATAAACAAATTAGGCTTAAAAGTTTTTTAAAGGGGGCCAGGTGGTGTCGCACCTGGTTGAGCGCACTTTACAGTGAGCAAGAACCTGGGTTCAGCCCCCAGTCCTCACCAGCAGGGGGAAAGCTTCACAAGTGGTGAAGCAGTGCTGCAGGTGTCTCTCTGTCTCTCTCCCTCTCCATCACCCCTTTTCCTCTCAATTTCTGACTGTCTCTATCCAGCAAATAAATAAAGATTAAAAAAAATTTTTTAAGTTTTTTGTAATTCTACTTTAGTTTCAAAAGGCAGAAGTACAAAAAACACTCTTGTGCGTGTGTGTTTTTTTTTTTACTCTTACAGCCTGAACCTAACCAGATAAATTGTTTCTTAAGACAAGAATGTCAACATTCTTCATAGAATTTAAATGATACAGAGTCCCATAAGGATATCAAAGCTAGAACCTCCAACTTCCGGGTATACGAGGAACCTGAATAATCTTGACTTTCATGACTGTTTGAGTACCATTTACAATAGCTCCAACAAGCAAGAGAAAAAAAAACCCAAAAACATATCACTCTGGGTCTAGTGAAATGTAACAGAATCTATATGTAGAACAACAACATTGGGCAAATATGGGCAAAAACATAAACTTGACTCCACTATAGAAGAGTGGCAAATAAACACAAAAGGAGCTATTCAGCCTCATTAGTGACTGGAGACATGAGACTTGAAATAAAAGTGGGCTATCACCACATACCTCATAGATGACTGTTATTAAAAACATAACCTTGTTGACAAGCCTGTGGAGGTGACTAGAAAGCTTAGACGTTCCTGAGAGTCTTGCAAACTTTTAGAGCCACTTTGCACTTTGCAGAGCAGTTTGGTGGGTTTTTTTTTTCCTGTTTGTTTGTTTTTTCAAAAAGAAATATATACCTAGTATGCAAGCCAACAGTACCAGGGGAAATGATGCAGTGTACTGTCCTAGATGACCAATATAATCACTGGATCCAGCAGTCACACATCCCCCCAGTTAGAGGTGGGGAGGGGGGAAGAGCCAAAGAGACACCCCTGCTCTAGTCTCAGATGAATAAGAATGATTTATAGGCTGCCTCCCCAACTTAATTTAGCTAGGTCATTTTCTCCCCAGGGATGATTATATGCTACAGAGGCTACATAAATATTGGGACTTATTGATCATTGTGCTGTTCATTGTAAATTAGCTTGCAATGTTTTCAATGTTTCACTACATCTCTTGCCACTTCTGCTTGATCACTGATTAGGCTATTTTTTTGCCAACGAAAATTTGAGCACTGGTCTGTAAGATACAGTCTGACAGCTGTTTATACTGTACAAAATAGTTGGTTTGTGAGGTCTTTGTATATGTGAGTGTTTTTCAATCCATGGGACAACAAAAGCCTTTCTCTAGAGGCTTGATACTTTTTGGGGTACTATTAAATGGTTGTATCTTGCAGAGTGGGGGTGGCACACCAGGTTGAGAGTACATATTATAGTGCACAAGGACCGGGGTTCAAGCCCCTAATCCCTACATGCAAGGAGGAAGCTTCATGAGTGGGGAAACAGTTCTGCAGGTATGTGTGTGTGTCTCTCTCTCTCCCTCTCTCTCACTATTTCCCCTTCCCTCTCAATTTTTCTCTGTCTCTATCCAAAATAAATAAATAGCATTTAAAAATAAATAAACATCTCTATTATTTAAAAGAGATCAAGGGGAAAGGGTGGTGGCATACCTGGTTGAGCTCACATGTTACAATGTGCAAGGACCCAGGTTCAAGTCCTCAGTCCCCATCTGCAAGGAAAAGCTTTACGAGTGGTGAAGCAGGGATGCAGGTTTCTGTCTTCCCATTCTCTCTTGAATTCTGGCTGTCTCTATTCAATAAATAAAGATAATTTAAAATTTTAATAGAGAGAGAGAGAGAGAGAGCTATCAAGACCCAGGAGGTATAATATGTGCTAGACTGTTGAGCTTGGGATCATGAAGTCCTAAACTCAATCCCTGGTTTAATGGACCAGAGTGATTCTCTGACTTTTCCCTCTCTGTTAATAAATAAATCTTTAACTATGGCAACTTAGTAGGTAGAAAACCTTAGCCAGGGCCTTGAGATTAGAAGCATCTCAGTGTAGAAAGAGAATAACCACAAGACAGTCACCATACAGTTGACCAGAAGAGGTCAGGTAGAACACACACAGGACATCCTGATCTGAGATAGTGCCCCATGTAAACACTTCCATCCCAGGCTTCCTGGAATTTTTATTGGTAAAACTATTTATTATATCAAAAAAGAATGAGGAAGATTAAACATATTTTTTAAGTGAAACATACTTCAGAAGCAAATGTCCAGGCACAAGTATCATGTGTTGATCCATCACAAAGATAAAGATCAGAATAATTTTCTATGGGGGGAAACATCAGAATAAAGGTGCTTAAAATTGTCATTTTCCAAACATCATTACATCAGGTACATTCTTTTGATGCCATAAGATACTGAGTTCATTCCAATCATTCCATGCACAATTTCCAGACCCTCAGGGCAGCAGCCAGACATCAGAGTTATGGATTATTTCATGTGGCAATACACCTACTAGTCTGTGGACCAGAAAAATCTCTGCCATATCCAGACTTCACTCTAGAGCAGAATTCTTGTAGTAAGGGACACAGCCTGAAAAACAGGCCTGAGTATTACTAGTGAAAGAAATGTACCTGACACACAAACAACATATTTTTTTGTAAACACAGATGCAAAGATAACAATTAGTAAGATTTCAAATATCAAGCATCAGGAAGTCTGGGATCAGAAACTTCTTCAACATTTAAAACATAAAATGCAAAGGAGAGGAGAGGCCAGGTTAGAGCACACATGTTATTATGCACAAGGACCCAGGATCAAGCCACTGGTTCCACTTACAAGGTTGCAATATCACTGGTGGTAAAGCACTGCTGTAGATGTCTCTTTCTCTCCCCCTATCTCCCTTTTCCTTCTTGATTTCTCTCTGTCTCTATCCAATTGAAAAAAAAAAGACATACTTTGAATTCGTCTTCTTCTAGCATTTGCCCTTCTTCCGTAGCCAGCCAACAGGGTCAGGTTGAGCCTGATGTAAAGTTTCGAGACCTCCTTTGAATCTGGAGAGGTGGCAGTCGTTGACTATGTGGGTCATAGTCTGTCTGGAGCTGCAGGGGCAGTTCGGGTCATCTCTGGCTCCCCAGCGATGGAACATAGCGGCGCACCGGCCATGGCCTGTTCGATAGCGATGGAGGAGGGCCCAATCATAACGTGCTAGGTCAAGGCCGGGTTGACACTTGCAGGGGTCTGTGATGAGGTGTTTGTTCTTTACCTCAGCTGACTGCCAACTCTGTTTCCAAGAGTCTGGAACAGAGAAGTTCAGTGTAGGCGTAGGGGACCAGATTGGGTGACGAGACGTCAAGCGTTGGACAGGGTGGGCGAAGATATCCGCGTATATTGGCAGGTCCGGTCGAGCGCAGACGTGGGAAATGGACTTAGATGATGCTGCATCCCGATGAATATCTGGCGGGGCGATGTTGCTAAGAACTGGCAGCCATGGAACCAGGGTGGAACGGATGGTTCCAGAAATTATCCTCATGGAGGAATATAATTTGGAATCGACCAAGTGGAAATGGGGGCTATGGAACCATACTGGGGCACAGTATTCTGCAGTGAAATAGTATAATGCCAGAGATGATGATCGTAGTGTGGAAGCGCTCGCGCCCCATGAGGAGCTGGCCAGTCTTGCAATGATGTTATTCCTTGCACCCACCTTTGCTGCAGTTTTTATGAGATGTTCGTGAAATGACAGGGTGCAATCGAGAGTAACGCCAAGATAGACTGGCTGGGCTTCATGCCGGATTCTCGTATCGTCAAGCTGCACATTAAGCTCACGCGAGGCCGAGGCATGGTGTAGATGGAAAACAGATGATACCGTTTTTTGCAGTGCTAGGGATTAGTCGCCATTTTTTACAGTAATCAGATATCAGAGACATGTCTTTCGTGAGTGTTTCCTAGAGGATGTCGAACTTGGATGCCTGAGTTGCACAGCAGATGTCATCGGCGTAGATGAACTTCCTTGAAGAAGTTTCTGGGAGGTCATTGATGTAAATATTAAATAGCGTAGGAGCCAGAACAGATCCCTGGGGGAGGCCACTTGAGACAAGTCTCCATCTGCTAGACTTGTCACCCAGATGCACCCGGAATCTTCTGTTTTGGAGAAGAAATGATATTGTGTTGAATGCAAACCACTAAGTCTAATAAGTGTAGGCAATATTTTAGCTAGGTATCTATAGAATGTAAAATTATATCAGTAAATTATGGGCATGTAAACTCAACACTCAAAAAGATTCAAGTAACAGATATTTGGAAATGTGGGGCAAATCCATTAAAAATATTTAGAATCTAAAGAAATTTAATTGGTTGAGTTTTTTGTTGTAGTTGTTGTTTGTTTGTTTGTTTATTATGGGAAAATACTGAAGAAGATGTTTTCTTTTTTTTTTTTTAATGTCTCCATGGTTGTTGTTGGGGCTTGGTGCCTGCACTACAAATCCACTGCTCCTGGAGGCCATCTTCTTCCATTTTGTTACCTTGTTGTTGTTGTTGGATAGGACAGAGAGAAATTGAGAGAAGAGTGGGAAAACAGAGAGGGGGAGAGAAAGATAGACACCTACAGACCTGCTCCACCACCTGTGACACGATCCCCCTGTGGGTGGAGAGCCAGAGGATCAAACCGAGATCCTTCTGTAGGTCCTTGTGCTCCACACCATATCTGCTTAACCCACTGCTCTACCACCCAGCTCCAGAAGATGTTTTCTTAAGGATCCTTGGGTTACAGTTTCCTCCTCTGCTTGTTGGATTTGAACTAATCCCAATAGAATTCTCCCAATTATTAATATTTTAGTGAGTCTTTTGGTATCCCAGTCCTTTCTCAGGTCTAAATTCCAGTGTTAATGAGTTCCAAGTTCAAAGTTGTACCTTACTGCTTGGGTGGCCTTGATTCAGTAAAGAGATATTCCCAGACTCTCACCTGAGAATCACTCAAGTTCGTATTTAAAATTTAGCCTTCACAGCTCCTCTCCTAGATATTTCTATTTTACAAGTCTCAAATGAGCCTGAGAATTGCAATTTAGGCAAACACTCCAAGTAATTCTGATGTTGATGATCAGTTAGAAATACACAGAGCTATCAAGGTTAATAAGATCGTAGATTGGGCTGTATTCATGTATTGCTGATGAGTCCTTGCACTGTGTATCACTGCACTGTGTGTCAGGTTTGGGATAAAAACAATCAAAATAAACATTTATGCAAAGAACTTGGAGTGTGTTAGGTTCCTTAACAAAGGGAAGTTCAGAGGAAGGATTTGAATAAAGAAAAGGGTTTTTCTATCCCACTAGGTTTTTCTGGACATGTTTAGTTTTGTCTGAGGGCATTTTCAAAGTGGGTGTGCATCTGAGGCTGAAATTTCCTAAATTGAGCTGACTGCTCTCTTTCATGAGATGCAGGGGTAACTTCATTTTATTACTGTGGAAATGAAATAAAAAGCATAAATGATAATGACAATGGAAGAGAAAAAGATACAGTCCAAAGAAGAAAAGATAGAAGGAAATCAGAAAGACACCCATGGGTAGTAGTTTGAGTTTAATTCAAAGCCTAGAGGTCACCCTAGTTACATGAATCAAAGTGGATGTGCTCATTTTGAATACAGGCATTGTGACTTATCTTGAGATGACATGTTAGGAATCAGTAGAGATGGTGGTATAAGTGGATGAAATAGAAGGGCCAGGTGATAGTTCATCTGGTATCAAGAATATTGTAATGTTCCAGCCCTAGCACTACATGGGAGCAACAAGGCACTGGGCAGAGCTCCATGAATGTTGGAACAATGGAGTGTTGTCTTTGCTTGACACTTCTTCTCTGTCTCTATGAAAAAAAAAAAGAGGAAGAAAGAAAGAAAGAGAGAAAGAAAGAGAAAGAAAGAGAGAAAGAAAGAAAGAAAGAAAGAAAGAAAGAAAGAAAGAAAGAAAGAAAGAAAGAAAGAAAGAAAAGGTTGGGGCTCAGGTGGTAGCCCAGTGAGTTAAGCACACATTGTGCAAAGCACAGGACCTGTACAAGAATCCCAGTTTGAAACCCCCCCTACCCCGGCTTAGCACCTGCAGGAAGGTCGCTTCACAAGCAGTGAAGCAGGTCTTCAGATGTCTATCTTTCTCTCCCCCTCTCTGTCTTCCCCTCCTCTCTCCATTTCTCTCTGTCCTATCCAACAACAGCAATTGCAACAATAACATTAACAACAACAAACAAGAGTAACAACAAGGGCAAAAAAAAATGGGGAAAAAATGGCCTCCAGAAGCAGTGGATTCATAGTGCAGGCACCAAGCCCCAGCAATAATCCTGGAGACAAAGAAAAAAATTAAAACTAAAATTAAAAAAAAAAAGAAAATATTGACCAATGAGTCAAACAGATAGCATCATACATGCATATGACATGGTTCAGCAAAAAGAAGAGAAAGAAGAGAAATGAATAAGAATAGAAATAGAAATGGAAACAGAGACGGTAAGAAAAGGGGACTGAGAAGGGTTGGGTGGAGGTATGAAGGGGAAAGAGGAAGGGACGAGGAAGGAAAGGAATGGATACAAGTCCACTGGAAAAGTCTAGGCCCAATATTACTAAACAATATAACCTGGGCCTAGCTGGTGAATTTCTGTAACCTTCTCTTTTCTCAGCTGTAAAATGATAGGATAGCTACCCATACTATAATTTTGTTGTTAACACTTTGGTGAGGTAACTCATGCAAACACCCAGTATAAAACTGAAGGCTCATCAAAATTAGGGAATCTTTGCTTTTATGAGGTCATTCACAGTTTACTCCAGATAAAGTCATCAGATTTCTTCCTTTTAAGATTAGAAAAAAGAAAAAGGGGGGTGGGGAGTAGGGGTAGATAACATAATGGTTATGCAAGGAAACTGTCATGCCTGAGGCTTTGAAGTCCCAGGTTCAATCCTCTGCACTACCATAAACCAGAGCTGATTAATGCTCTGGTGTAAATAAAAAAATAAATAAATAAACAAATAGCAAAAAGAACACTACAAGTTGAACTTAGAGGTTCTGGAACTGATGATGACTTTGCTCCCAATAAACCAGATGTTGGGAGAAGCAGACAAATAAATTAACATGAAATATCTGCAGAAATGGGATCTCGCTGCTGTTTGGGGAAAAGAATTGAAAGTTTTGCTTTAGAAGCAATAGGAACAGCTGCACCCCTCCCCCACCCCCCTCCCAGTCACACTTCACACACACACACACACACACACACACACACACACACACACACACACACACACGCCAAAAAAATTCTGAAATGCAATCCAACAAAGGCGTGTCTTTCTAGGTCCACTGAGCCAAAGAAGCTGGAGTATAATTTAACGAGTTTCACAGATGATAGCTACACTCCACTCACTGTTCTCAGGAAGCCCAGATCTCAATGTAGAGATTTCCATGTGCTTATTCTGGAGAATGTGATTCTATTTGACCTCAGAATGTCTTCATTTTATGAAGCTTTTTATAGCTGTCACTGAATATATTGTCTGACCAGCATGTTATATTATGGAGAGAATGGCTTCTGGTCTATAATTCATCCAGATAATATTTAACTACAGAAAAATATATAAGATGAGCTCTCTGGTGGCACAGAGCCCCATTTCAATGTTGATATAAGAACCATGAAAAGGAGTTCAGGTCAAGTGAAAAAAAAATCAAGGGACAGAAGAACAGGGTATACAGGTGCTTATGCCAGCGGGTAGGATGGTGGTGGAGACGGAAATGCTGGCTATTTAAGGATATGGTATCATGGTATCTGTCTGTTTCCCGGTGCACTTGGTCACTGTCATCTCTTTCATTGTTAGAAGTTTGTAACTCACCTGGCACAAAATCATCTCTTGCTTCAGCAAGAGGTCAGAGTGGAATTGTGGCTTTGCTCTGCTTGGGGTCATCAATGCAGCTGATGAATTATTGAGTTTCCTTCACAACTGTGGTCCTTTCTGTTTCATCTTACGACACCAAAACCTTGTGCATGCGCAATTCTACTGCTCCTGGTCTCACTTTTTCATTCTTTTTTTCATTTCAGATAGAGCGTGAATGAGGGGTAGAGGAAAGATACCACAGGACCAGAAATTCCCCCAAGGCCATGATGCTCCTATAAGGTGCCAAGGACACATGAATGGCCTCTAGGTGAACTGTTTTTCTGTTCCTCTGACTGTGGTTCTTTTAGTCCTGTTCCCTGGCCCTTTAAATTCTCTCAAGGAGGATCATCAGCTCCAGTGATGTCAGCTTTGAACACTGCCCAAAGCAAGAGGATAGTTTGTGCCTACATCTATAGCCACACCCACTTTAAGTAGCCATTTCAAGCAAGGGGCATAGAATCAAGACACTGTAGCAAAATTCTACCTCATTTCCCTCCCTCTAAAGTTTACTAGACATAATCTGTTAATGACTTGGGACATCATGGGTTTTTTTGGTTGAATCCATTTGTGTAATTTAGATACATTTCTCCAGCACTACCCAGGGTTAGAAATGGTTAGCAATTGTCTGCTCCTTGTTTTACCAGAGAAAACTCTTTCATTCCTCTTTCAGGTATTGGGTGTTTTCTATAGGAAATAATTTTCTTATGTTTAAAAAGAAGTCACGACTCAATTTAGAACTGCCTCTATCAGATGGCGAGGTGTGGGGGTACATGGTACCATTCTGGCAACTTCTACTTCTTTCTATTCCTCTCCATTATTTCCCAGTACCTCTTTATTTAGGGTCTGCTATAATAGGGTTCTAGTAATTGTATTTATCACTTTTTTGCAATGATGCCTTTAGGACTCTCTCCATATGATTTCCTGCTTCTGATTATAACAACAAACAACTGAATTAGAACATGAGCTTGCTTGAATTTAGGTATTTCTTCAGGAAATATTAGTTGAACTCTATTTGTGATTCCTAGATGACATAAGGAAATTCTATTTTGTTTTAAGAGAACAAAAGCAAAACATTTGCAGCTGCTGGTAAGGTGCTAACTTCTAATATATATATATATATATATATATATATATTCAGTTCCCCAGCAATCCTATGATATGGGAAGTGTTACTATCACTCTTTTTTTTTTTTTCACAATAATGAGAGACAGCTCAAGTGATTTGTCTTCTTAGAGATAAATTTGGTCATTTCTTTTTTTGGGGGGGGCAAGTTCATGTGTTTAAATTCTGTATATTCTACATATGAGCAAAACAATCTAATAGTTGTCTTCTACTTGCTTACTTATTTCATTAAACAAAATCACCTCTAGCTTCATCCATTTTTCCCAGAAAGACACAGTATCCTCATTTTAAATTGCAAGGTAGTATTTTAAATTGCAAGGTAGTATTCCACTGAATATATATCCCATATCTTTATTCATTCATCTTTCAATGGTCATTCACTAAGACTTGAGATTTAAATCCAGTCAATAAGGCTCCAAAGGTAGAGAATATTTTTTGCCTGTTTTGTTCTCTCTCTCTCTCTTTTTTAATTTATTGGGGGGTTAATGTTTTCCAGTCGACAGTAAATACAATAGTTTGTACATGCATAACATTTCTCAGTTTTCCACATAACAGTACAACCCCCACTAGGTCCTCTGTCATCCTTTTCCAGGACCTGAACTCTTCCCACCTACCCACCCCAGAGTCTTTCTCTCTGGAGCAGTACACCAGCTCCAACTTTTCCCTCTTTAATCAGAACATGACTTAGCTCTGACTCATGGTGGTGCCAGAGGTTAAATTTAGGGCCTACTACGTTGAAGTCCCATGCAAAAGTAGAACTCTTAACTCTGTCCTGTACTGGAGAGTCTGTGTAGAGACTAGTGTGACCAACCTTATAAACACCTTCTAACAGAGCAGACATTATCATGTACTTTTCTCTGTACCTCACATATTCAACTTCTTCAGGGAGAGAACTTGTCGGTCTAAGAACAATCCCCATTATGCTGTTTAATTCAGGATTGGGCATGACCCATGAGATGTAAGAAGGTATTTCCGGAGACTGGTAAACTTACCTCTGAAGAGATTCTCATAGATGTGATCGTAGGGAATACTTCAGTCATGTGTCCCTCAGCTGGAAGACCAAAACATGAAACAAGAGCAGTCAATGGAAGTATTACTTAGAGCTGAAACCACTGCTTTCAGTCAACTTTGTGCTGTTCCCTAACCCTGAATGTCTGTTTATGTGAACCAAATAAATTTCCTTCATCAAGATAGCAAGTTAGCTCTTTGTTTTAGAATTCCCTAGGTTTGTAAGAGGTGCACTTTGGATTATAATTCTTTTGGTTGTGACAGCATCCACCAATATATTGAAGGTGATACAGTCACACAGGTGCAGTTGTCTGTCAATGTATAGCTTATGCCAAAAGTTGAATGGTGTGGCTCCAAATCTTGGACTGAATATCAGTGCTGGGTATTTCCCTCTTGTAAAGATGTTATTTTCAAGGGGCTGGGTGGTGGCACACCTGGTTGAGCGCACATGGTACAATGGGTTCGAATCCCCAGTCCCCACCTGCAGGGGGAAAGCTTTGCAAATGATGAAGCAGTGTTGCAGGTGTCTCTCTGTCTCTCTGTCTCTCTCTCTATCCCCCCTTCCTTCTCAATCTCAGGCTGTCTCTATCAAATAAATAAAGGTAATTAGTTAAATAAAAGAATTAAAAGATGTCATTTTCAACACAGCAGTGTGAAATTCATTAATAATTTATTGTGGACTATAGAAACATATATGATAACTTGAATAAAAATTTCCAATGATATATATGTCTCATAGTTATTAACATATTGAAAGGTCTACCTTAAATCATACATTAAATGTTGATTAAGAGGAACCTTTCACAGGTATAATTAATTTATGGATCACTGCTTTCTAATAACTCTGAAAGTTAATTACTATTTGTTCTAATAAATCTGAAAGTGTAATATTATTTGTTTCTTGATTGGTGTATTCATCTTCTAAACTTGCCATATCAAACTGCCATGAATTGAATGGCTTAAACTACAGTTTATTCTCTTCTACTTCCAAAGGCTAGAAATCTGATAACAGTTGTCTGTGGGGTTGGGTTTCTTCTGCAGACCATGAAAGGGACTTCATCTTGTCTTATAGATGATTATTTTCTTGTGTCTTTACACAGTCTTCTCTCTATACTTAATTATACCCTTTTTTCCAAGCCCTACTCATACTAAGGCCCACTTTCATGACCTACTAAACTTTTTTGTTTTTAAACACCCTCATCTCCAAACATAATCACATTCTGAAGTATGGGATAGGAGTTCATCACATGAATTTCGTGTGGCCATAACTCAGCCCGAAACAACTGGCTACAAAAAATTTGTACAACATTCAAATAGTCTCAGCACACTATAGTCTAAACATGAGGTCTGAGTAATCTGTCAGCCATAAGCTATTCTTGTAAAATTAGGCTTTTATTTATTTTTTTCATGTTTTGAGGGGTTGAAAAATTCCATAAAAGAGCTTGATTTTTATTAAAAGTGACAGGGAGTAGGGCGGTAGCATAGCGGGTTAAGCGCATGTGGCGCAAAGCGCAAGGACTGGTATAAGGATCCAGATTCAAGTCCCAGGCTCCCCACCTGCAGGGGAGTTCCTTCACAGGCATAAGTCTGCAGGTGTCTATCTTTTTCTCCCCCTCTCTGTCTTCCCCTCCTCTGTCCTATCTAACAACAACATCAATAATAACAGCAATAACTACAACAACAATGAAAAAAAACAACAAGGACAACAAAAGGGAAAATAAATAAATAAATATTTAAAATTTTTTTTAAAAACCCAGTGACAAATAGAGATCACTCCAGGGGGAAGTAAGATACATTTTAATTTTTTATTTGTGATATAATATTGATTTACAAAATGATAACAGGGGTATAATTCTACATCTTTCCCACTACCAGAGTTCTGAGTCCCCAATACCTCCACTGGAAACTGTCTGCCCATGATTACAGATATGGGTTGACTATTTTTTCTGTAATTACCTATATTTATATATCTTTGCCCATTTTTTTTCTATGATCCTGCCTTATTTTCCTTTCTAAGTCACACCTACTACTTTTGAATATCTCCCCTTTCCACCACCCCACATCACCTCTTCTCTCTCTGGGTCCTGATGGAATTGGAGTTCAAAACCCTCTAGTCATCTTCCCATAACATTTCTTCCCCTCTGGAAGTATGGACCAAAATTCTTGATGGGGTGCAGAAGGTAGGAGTTTTGGCTTCTGTAACTGCTTCTCCACTGGACATAGGCGTTGGCATGTCGATCCATACCCCCAGCCTGTTTCTCTCTTTCCCTAGTGGTAAAATACAATTTTAACGAACAATTTTCCTTTCTACTAATTACAAGTCTTTTAGTGTCATTCTCATTTAGACCAGCAATCCCTCCTCACTGATCAGTTCCTAATGACCCTACAGCATGCAGCTATGCCAGTGCTGTCTGCTCCTCAAAGCCTTATCTGCTGTGTGCTGGCTGCTTCAGGGGGGTGGGGATGGGGGTAGGGATGGGCTGGAGTTGATGAAAAAGGCACAGACAGCCCAGGCCAACCCTTCCACACACAAAGGAGTGTGTGTGGGGGGGGGAGGCATCTGGAAGCATAAATAAATGACATGGTGGAAAAGTTTTGAAAGCAACAAATGCACTGATTTAATCTGAATCCTTTCCATCCCCCGTTTTCACTCATAAGACATTCCTAAGCCCCCAACCCCATGTGCAAGTATATATGTTTAACCCTGGATTTGTAAATACCACAAAGCAGAAGGTTTCCAACGGAATGTCCTTTCTCCCATAGTTTCTTCTAAGGATTTGAAAAATAGATGTCTGTGAGAGCAAGAGAGCGACAGACACACAGCAGCTCCCTGCTTCAGCTTACGCAGAGCTGAATCAGACCCAGGGCTTCACTATCAAACAGGCCATGGCCGGTGCGCCGCTATGTTCCATCGCTGGGGAGCCAGAGACGACCCGAACTGCCCCTGTGGCTCCAGACAGACTATGACCCACATAGTCAACGACTGCCACCTCTCCAGATTCAAAGGAGGTCTCGAAACTTGACATCAGGCTCAACCTGACACTGTTGACTGGCTAAGGAAGAAGGGCAAATGCTAGAAGAAGAAGAAGAGCTTCAAGCATGCAAGTTCTGTGTTCTGCCCATCGAGCCACCCTCACCCACCCACCTACCCCCTGGTTAAAACCTTTTTCCTGCTCATTTTTCTATCTGGGGCCTCACCCATGAATGTTTTGGTCACTCCTCTGTAGCTTTTTTACTTTATTTTTTATTCATTTAATTACAGATAGAGCCAGAGAGGTAAAGAGAGAGGAAGAGGAGCCTGGTGGTAGCACACCAGTTTAAGCGCACATAGAACAAAGTACAAGGGCCATGCCAAGGACCCGCACAAGGATCCTGGTTCCAGCCAGGGTGGAGACCCAGGTTCCCCATCTGCATGGGGCTAGGGAGGGGGACATCAGTCACTTCACAAGCTGTGAAGCAGGTATGCAGGTGCCCTTCTTTGTCAGTCTTTATCTTCACCTCCCCTCTCCATTTCTCTTTGTTCTATCCAATAAAATAAAATAATAATTTTAAAAATGGCCCTCAGATGCACTGGATTCATAGTGCTGGTACCGAGCCCCAGCAATTATCCTGGAGGCAAAAGGAAGGAAGAAAGAGAAAGAGAGAAAGAAAGAAAGAAAGAAAGAAAGAGAGAGAGAAAGAAAGAAAGAGAAACAGAGAGAGAGAGAGAAAGGAAGGGAGGGAGGGAGGGAGGGAGGGAGGGAGGGAGGGGAGAAAGAGGAAGACACTACCACTCTCCACCCATGCAGTTTTCCTGGGGTTTCCCTGGTAAGTTGCACACCACACTGGGTATACAGGTTCCCAGTGTGCACATTTTCAGGGCGGGGTGGGATAGAGTATGCCCTGTTTAGGATTCTATTGACCCCAGATTGCCGTGACAAAGATTTGTAAGTGTGGCACTTTGCCAGGCTGGTGAAATAGCTACAATTCCAAGAGCTGGGCCAGAGAATTCCCTCTCCCCTTCTCCCTCCCCTCCCCTCACCACCGCAGCCTTTGGACAGAGTTTGGGATATTAGCAAACGAAAGGGCCGGTTTCCTTGGGACTTAACCATTCTCAAAAAACAATAGAGAAGGCTTAACACCTGGGAAGCTACTCCTGAGGAGACCCCGAAGATCACAAACTTCTGCCTCAGTTTACCCAGCACAACCTCCTGTCTATGCCAAGGTATACAAGCAATCACCTCTTTGAATAGTTGGCAGCTTCTGTCAGTTTGCCCTCTACTCAGTCTCACTTCCAAAGCCAATGGCCCCTTTTTACTGTCCACATCCACCCACTGCTTCTCTTGGTAATTGTTTCTTTAATTGATTTTTTTTCTAATAAGTTTCTATAACCTTTGATACATGTTGACATATTCTCTCAGGTCCCTTGTAATCGCCAGGCAAAAGAAAGCCCATAAGCTCTCACAGATGCCTTGTGACATTGGTCTAGATGTCCACACGGGCCTATTCCTGGAAGGATATGCATGTCTCCTGTTGGGAGGGTGTGTGGATCTTTTTGTTACAGAAAAATAAAATCCTGTTCCAGCTGTCCAGTGTTACAGGTCAAATGTAGGCAAAGACCAAGACTGAGGCCTGGTAGAAAGCAAGGAGTTAGTTACTTTCTCCTTAAGGAGGGTTTCAGGTGGCCTTCCTACCAGGCCTGAACGTCTGTATCTCAACACCCTGCCTTTCATCTCTTGTTTTTTAATTATTATTATTCATGAAAGATAGGAGGAGAGAAAGAACCAGACATCATTCTGGTACATGTGCTGCCGGGGATTGAACTCAGGACCTCATGGTTGAGAATCCAATGCTTTATCCACTGCGCCACCTCCCAGACCATGCCCCTGCCTTTATCTTTTAGCAAGCTGGGTGTGGTACAAGCTGATTGGTTACAAACAAGAGCCCACTAAGGTGCTGGCAGTATCAAAGAGTGGGAGCAGACTCGCTGCTGTCAAAGTCCCCCTAGGTTTTCACTCAGGAGACCTGAATGTTGAAGGGAGAGTTCACTTGCTCCGTTTCTCTCCTTCATTCTTTTGCCTGTGGAGTTTTCATTTCCCTGTCACTGTCCATCCAGCTTTCTCCAGATGCCCAGATTCGCGGGCAGGCAGCACGGATAGATAAGTACTTCCTGGAGGCTGATGGCCTTTCTATGTTTTCTTACCACTGAACCCACCTCCTTGAAATGAGATGGGCCGGCTATGTGATGAAGGCTAATGCTGTTCGGAGATGCCTCCTACCTCTGGGATGCTGGTTCCTACCTGCTAGCTCCACCTGCAGAACCTGCTGCCAAGGCCACTGCCTTTGCCAACACCTCATTATCTTTAATTAAAAAAAAAGTCCAGGGGATGGGATACAGAGTTCTGGTGGTGGGAACTGTGCGAAGTTACACCCCTCTTATCCTCTGGTTTTGTCAATGTTTCCTTTTTATAAATAAAGAATTAAAAAAAAAAAAGCCCAAGTACAGGTCCTGTGAGATAGGCCTAAAGGAGTGTTGACAGATTCCAGGGTACTTTTATTTCTTTTCTTTTTTTACTTTTTGGTCTATTTTGCCCAATTGCATGTGACAATATAACCTCTTTCTGGTGGCTGTTAGCAAGCCTCTGTACCTTCCAACCTTGCACTTTTATTTTTAGACTGATTAAAGATTAATTTTCTACTTCCGAAAGTATCTATCAGCACAGACCTCCTTTTTTTTCCCTTCTTCTTTTTGAATAATGGACTTCTGCAATGGGTATGTTAACTCACAAGCCAAACATAACTGCAAGGTGACCCTGAAGACACATTATTTTAATGAGAGAGACAGACAGAGGCCAGAGAACTGCTCAGAGGCAGTTTATGGTGGTACTCAGGAGTGAACCTGTGACCTCAGTGCCTCTGGCATGTAAGTTTTTTTTTTTTGTTTTTTTTTTTGCATAACTATTATACTGTCTCCTCAGCCTGGGCTTCTCAAAGAAAAAGCAAACAGCCGATCATTGATTTTCAAGGCTGCTCCATGAAGTCCCCTCCCCATCTTGCCCTGCAGGTATCAGACATGAAGAAGGTGACAACCACCCAAGGATGTGCTGAGGGAATCAAAGTCTTGTTATTAAAGCCGATGACCTAGCAGTAACTATTGACCTGCCTGACATTGGTGTAGCTGATGTGTGGTTGGCCTTGGCTTCCTAAAAAAAAAAAAAAAAAATCTTTCTCAAATGCTCAGGCTGGTTTCTCAGATGGTCCCAGGTGCAGGTACTCATGAATCTGAGTATCTTTTCTTATATAAATGTGTGTGATTCCCTATACCTGGGGTCCACTCATTTTACTGTCTAACCATGTCTTACCCACTGGGGCAGGCTTGTCAAGCACTAATGGTGATCTGAACACCAGGAAGGAGCCTACAGGGACCAAGAAGTTGGGTTTCTTTCTAACTGGTCTAGAAAATTCCAACAAGACCTCCATTGGCTCTTTTTTTTTTTTTAATATTTTTTTATTCCCTTTTGTTGCCCTTGTTTTACTATTGTAGTTGCTATTGTTGTCTTTGTTGCTGGATAGGACAGAGAGAAATGGAGAGAGGAGGGGAAGACAGAGAGGGGGAGAGAAAGATAGACATCTGCAGACCTGCTTCACCACCTGTGAAGCAACTCCCCAGCAGGTGGGGAGCCAGGGGCTTGAACCGGGATCCTTATGCTGGTCCTTGGCACTTTGTGCCATGTGCGCTTAACCTGCTGCACTACCACCTAACTCCCTCCCCCCTCCTCCATTGGCTCTTAATAGCAGCTGTCAGTGCATGTCCTGATCCCTGGAGCTGCCCATGAGGAGAAAGGTGGAAACAGTCACTGGGAACTCCTGTCACAGGGTTATAAGACCTCGGTGTCTTTCCCCTAGTGTCTTGTTTCTTCCACAAAGAACTGAGGAGGCTGTAATCAGGCATCACATACTGTATTTAGGAAAACGAAAAAAAACACACACATACATGTGCAGGTCACTCAGGCAAAATGGCAACTTGCTGACAAAACTGGGTTATTTTATCCTGGAAGAAACTTTTTGTTGGTCTGTTTAAATGACCTGACTCTTCTATTGATCCTGTCCTCAAGGTTAGACTTCCGGGGGCCGGGCGGTAGCATAGGAGGTTCACATGATGAGAAGCCCAAGGACCTGTGTAAGGATCCCGGTTTGAGCCCCCGGCTCCCCACCTGCAGGGAGGGTCACTTCACAGGCGGGTGGTGAAGCAGGTCTACAGGTGTCTATCTTTCTCTCCCCCTCTCTGTCTTTCCCTCCTCTCTCCATTTCTCTCTGTCCTATATAACAATAACAGCAACAATAAACAACAAGGGCTACAAAAGGGAAAAATGGCCTACAGGAGCAGTGGATTCATAGTGCAGGTGCCAAGTCCCAGCAATAACCCTGGAGACAAAAAAAAAAAAAAAAAACAGTTCCTGTGACAAGTCTTTGGTAATTCTGTAATGTCCACATTTTGCTCTAATTTTAGCCCTAACTCGATCTTTAGAAATTAGCCAGGTGTGTATAGGTTAACACTGAGGACAGCCCCACAGCAGGAACCGTGTTCTGTGCAATGAAACATTAGAGGGGACTGGGCAGTGGTGGTGGCACATCTGGTTAAGTGAACATAATATTAAGTGCAAGTTTCCGCTCAAGGATCGCAGTTCGAGCCCCCAGCTCCCCACCTGTAGAGGGGGACACTTCACAAGTGGTGAAGCAAGTCTGCAGGTGTCTTCTCTTCCCCCCTCTTTATCTCCCCTTCACCTCACTTTCTCTCTGTCCTATCTAAAAAAAAAAAAAGTAAAAATGGCCACCAGGAGCAGTGGATTCATAGTCCAGGCATGGAGCCCCAGTGATAACCCTCAAGGAGAAAAAAAGGAACCAGTAAACCTTGACAAGAGTTTTTGATCCAACCATAACAGAACTCCCCCAAAGTCATTGGTTTGCCTACCTGCCATTAGCAAAAAAGTCCGTCATTATTTGCGCTGGGGGGAAAATGATAAATTATTGACTACTGTACAAAAACGAAGAAGGGAGTTCTTGTCTCTTACATGCTCCTCTCTCCCAGCTGCTCCGTGCTGCCTTCTGGGTTCTGATGCTACAAGTTGTGTGTAATCCAGGTGCAAGGTCATCGGGCATGTCTGGGTGAACTTGCAGACCTGTGCTGGGGATGTTCAGTGCTTGTTTTCTAGATGGGTAAGTGGACACCAAGATGAGGTGTGAGTCAGTGTTTCCAGGGTCTCTCCTTTAATGATTCTTAACCCTTACTTACTGTGCTAGAAAACATGGGTCCACCTCCTCTGCCACTGAAAAAGACAGAAACAGGGGATCAACCTGCCAACATCCATTTCCAGTGGAGAAGTAGTTACAGAAGCCAGACCTTCCACCTTTTGCACCTTATAAAGAATTTTGGTCCATACTCCCAGAAGAATAAAGAATAGGGAAGCTTCCAATGGAGGGGATGGGACATAGAAGTCTGGTGATGGGAATTGTAGGGAATTGTACTCCTGCTATCTTATAATCTTATAAATCATTATTAAGTCACTAATAAAAAATTAAAAACAAAAAAGAACACTGAGAAAAATAGCAAATGTCAATGGCTTTTGATCTGACTCCAAAAGCAAAAGTAGCAAAAGTAAAAATAAGCAAGTAGGACTGCGTCTAGCTAAAAAGTTTCTGCCCAGCAAAGGAAATCATCAACAAATGAAAAGACAACCTGCTGAGTCCAAGTGTTTGCAAGTCAGATATTTGGCAAGTGTTTACTATGATAAAAATATAAAGAAGTCATGCAACTCAGTTTCAGAAAACAGACTTCCTAACTTCTTCCAACACGAAGGCCCCAAGCCTCCTTTGCTATATTCTTACCTTTAGTTTCCTGATTATTAAACAATTTATTCTGCTTTGTACTTTAATGTTTTTCAGCCATCAACTTGCAGATCCTACCATGATGCCAACCTGATTTCCCTGGGCAGATGACCTCACCCTGCTCCACTTGGGGAAGATAGAAACTGCCTGGGGGTGTGGATCCACCTGTCAATGCCCATATCCAGTGGAGAAGTAATTATAGAAGCCAGACCTTCCACCTTCTGCACCCCATAATGTCCATACTCCCAAAGGGATAAGGAGTAGGAAAGCTTCTAATGGAGGGGATGGGATACAGAACTCCGGTTGTGGGAATTAGGTGGAACTGTACCCTTCTTATCCCACAATCTTGTCAATCATTTTTAAATCACTAATTAAAAAAATGAACTGAGGATATAGACATTGTTCTTTCTTTTTTAAAAATGATTTTTTAATCTTTATTTATTGGATAGAGACAGCCAGAAATTGAGAGTGAAAGAGGCGATAGAGTGGAAGAGAGAGACAGAGAGACACCTGCAGCACTGCTTCACCACTTGAAAAGCTTTTCCCTTCCCCCAGGTAGGGAAAACCTGGGTCCTTGTGCATTACAACATGTGCACACAACCAGGTAGACCACCACCCGACCCCTGAATAGACATTTTTCTAAAGAACACATTCAGATGGCTGACAGACTCATGGAAAGATTATTATCAAATAGGGAGAGAATTCTTTCCCTCCCCCTCTCCATTTCCCCCTCCCTCTCCCTCCTCCTCTCCCTCCCCCTCCCCTTCTCCCCCTTCCCTCCCCCTCTCCCCCTCCCTCTTTCCCTTCACTTCTCCCTCTCCCCTCCCTCTCTCTCCCCTCCCTCTATCCCTCCCCCTCTCCCTCTCCCCCTCTCCCTCTTTCTCTCCCCCTCTCCCTCTCCCCCTCCCTCTCCCTTATACTATTATACTACAGGGCTGGTGAAATAGCTCACTTGCACTGTGCTGTGCTTTGCCATATGTATGGCCAAGGTTTGAACCTAGCAACCCCCACACAATATATTGAAGTAAATTCGATGCTATGATCTCTCTCTCTCTCTCAGACTCTTTTCACCTTTTTGTTTCTATTGGTTTTTATCTAAACAAACAATAAAAAACCCTTCTTCTTCTAGCGTTTGCCCTTCTTCCGTAGCCAGTCAACAGCGTCAGGTTGAGCCTGATGTAAAGTTTCGAGACCTCCTTTGAATCTGGAGAGGTGGCAGTCGTTGACTATGTGGGTCATAGTCTGTCTGGAGCTGCAGGGGCAGTTCGGGTCATCTCTGGCTCCCCAGCGATGGAACATAGCGGCGCACCGGCCATGGCCTGTTCGATAGCGATTGAGGAGGGCCCAGTCATAACGTGCTAGGTCAAAGCCGGGTTGACGCTTGCAGGGGTCTGTGATGAGGTGTTTGTTCTTGACCTCAGCTGACTGCCAACTCTGTTTCCAAGAGTCTGGAACAGAGAAGTTCAGTGTAGGCGTAGGGGACCAGATTGGGTGACGAAACCCTATAAGCATACAACAGAAAATGCAACCTCCATCCTCTATTTTCTAGTTATTTATTATTTCCTTTTAAGCAAAGACTTATCATTGGTTTGTGTAAAAGCATCAGCTCTGAGATCACAGAAGTGTGCAAGTCCTTCCTGACAGCCTAGTTCTTGCTGTGAACAGCATGGAGTGAAAATTTGGCTCATCTGCAATGCTTCACAAGTGGTCCTCTCTCATTAGTGACTGAAAAATTAGCCAGGATGACAAAAGTTTGGACTAATTTCTCAGGAAGATGGATGGTTGAGTGTCCATTGCAGAGTCAGTACTGCAACCTGTCAATGTCTCAGATTTACTTAACAACTAGACACAGCAGGCTGAGGATGGAACTCAGAGATCTGATCCCCCCTCCCCCTTTCTTTTTACTTGATAGGACAGAGAGAAATATGAGACATAGTGATCGACAGAGAGGGAAAGAGAAAGATAGCCAAAGTGCTGCTTCACTATTGGTAAAAGTTTCCTCTATAAGTGGAAACCAGGGCCTTGAACCCAGGTTCTTGTGCCTGGTAATGTGTGAGCTCAACCAGGAGTGCCTTTGTCTGGCATCCCCCAGATAGTTCTTGTAATGGTCAAAGAGATGCTTCTGTTTCTTTTTAGTGTTTGGGAACTATTCTTGCCATATGAATCTGCTAGTTACTCTACCCAGCTAAAAAAGATATACCTTCATTTAGTTTTCAGCATCCACCAGAGATCACACATGACATTTATCATAAATCCTACATGATTTGACAAGTGAGTCAAGGACCAGAAAAAAAAAAAGCTTCAATAATTTCCCAAGGGGTTATAAATATGCGAACGGCAGAGCCAGAGCCAGCATTCACGCTCTCTGATTTCCAGCCTGTGTTCTGAATGAGACCTGCTGTCATCCTTCATCTCATCTCTGGTCAAGTCAAGTGTAATGAGGATAAAGGGAAAGAAAGAACCTCTTGGATGTCCACGTGGTAAGTCCTTTGTGGTGGGTGTTTAGGGTCCACATTCAGAGTTGAGAGCGTAAGGAGTGTTTGTAAAACTTCAAGTCATGTTAAAAAAAAAAAAAAAAAAGCTGAAACTGTGAATTAAAAGTCATTCCACTAGTTAATTAATATGAGAGGGGGAAAATTAATTGTATGTCTGGAAGTTTTTAAAACACAGACTGAGTCTTTTTAATATATAGGCTGTGTATTTGATATGCGGACTCTCTCAAAAGCCTAGACCAGAAGTAGATCAGAAGCAACCAGAGGCACAGCTATATAAGATACTGGGTACTATACAGCAAACCCTAACAAAAGGACTTTTCAAAGTTAACCCAATTACCAAATAATGTGATGATAACATTAACTGTCCATCGTCTTTTTGAACCCTAAGACAGCAGGAACCTCACCTCTCCACTATAGAGCCTATATTTCCCCCAGTCCTGGAACCTTAAGATAGGGCCCACTTTCCCGCATGCCTCTCCCAATCCATATCAAATAATATTGCAACTGCCGATCACAACCTAATCAACGCAACGATTGCCACCTCAACATGTGTCCAGAGACTTCAGGTGTGGAATGACAACCCTTCAGCTTCATCACTTGGGTGAGACCTTTCCTTTCATAGTATTCTCTAATTCCATTGCAGGTGGATCACTTTCTAACAAGTTCTGGGAGAGAGAGCATATGTTCACATGCATCCATAAACTAGTGTAAAATATATACCTGAAAGCAGAAGTACACTAGAGTTTGCAGTGAGTACCCCCCCCCAGCACTTCCTCTCCACTATTCCAACCTTTGAGTCCATGATTGCTCAACAATTTGTTTGGCTTTGTATGTTAACTCTCTTTTCAGCCACCAGGTTCCAGATGCTATCAGGATGCCAGCCAGGCTTCCCTGGACTGAAGACCCCACCAATGTGTCCTGGAGCTCTGCTTCCCCAGAGACCCACCCTACTAGGGAAAGAGAGAGGCAGACTGGGAGTATGGACCGACCAGTCAACGTCCATGTTTAGCGGGGAAGCAATTACAGAAGCCAGACCTTCCACCTTCTGCAACCCACAATGACCCTGGTCCATACTCCCAGAGGGATAGGGAATGGGAAAGCTATCAGGGGAGGGGATGGGATATGGAGATTGGGTGGTGGGAATTGTGTAGAGTTGTACCCTTCCTACCCTGTGGTTTTGTTAATTTATCCTTTCTTAAATAAAAAATAAATTAAAAAAAAAGTCATTCCAGAACAAATAGAGGTTTAAAATCTAGAGTGACACCAAAGCTTAACAATAAGGTAGAAACTGCTGAAGAAACATCTTTAAAAACCCTAGTTACAACCCAAGAACAAAATGGCAACAGTTATGCCAAGAAGGCTCATGTAAATGAAGGAAGATCAGAAGGCTGATTAAGCAAATCTGTAAAAGACTGCAGTGTCTGGGGTGGTGCTCCAGTGCAGGCCTTGACTGTGCTCAAAGTCCTAAGTTTGATCCCTGGCATATCCTGTCAGGGTGATGCTCTGGTTTTCTCTAAAAATAAATATGTAAATCTCAGAAAAATTAAATTAAAAAGTCCATATTTTGTCTATTGTTAATATGAAATAAGCAATGTATTAATGTCTTTTTTTTTTGCCATCAGGATTATCACTGGGGTTCAGTGCTGGCACAGTGAATGCACTGTTCCCAGTGGCCATTTGTTTCTTTTTTAAATTTTTGTTTGTTTGTTTGTTTGATAGGACAGGGAAACTGAAGAAGAGAGGGCGAGACTCTGAGAGACATCTACAGGTATGCTTCACCGTTCGTGAAGGGCCTCCCCTCAGGAGAGGACTGAGGGCTTGAACCCTGGTCCTTGTATGTGGTAATGTGTTCACTTAACCAGGTGCACCACCGCTCAACCCTAGCACTAAAGTCTTATTTTCAGGGCTGATGAGATTGCTCTTGTTCTGTCATGGGAACAGCCTAGGCTAGAATCTAGCCCCAGTGCACTGAGAGAAGCTTTGGTGCTGTGGTCTCAGTCTCTCTCTCTCTGGTTCTGCATTTCTGTCCAAAAAAGTCATCCTGGAGCAGTAAAACCACAATGATACAAATAAATAAGTACATACATAAATACATAAACAAATAAAGCCTTGTTTGTATAGATGTTCCTAAAATTTTGTTTGCTGACTATAGTGACATGTATGCATCCACTGCAAATTTACACACAGAGAATCCAAATTAAGCTGTGTAGATAAAGTTAACGTGCAACTTTAAAAATTTTTTAATGGGACAAAATGAAAATTATCAAAGTGCTCTAGGAGTCAGCGGTGAGGGGCACAGAGCTGGCAGTACTGGCCCTTGGTTTGGGAGCTTGGAGTCCAGATGAAGAGACGTGAAAATGCCAACAGTCAGAAGACAAAAGGAAAACTCTGAAGGACACATGGCAAAGCATCTATTTAATCCAGAGTACAGGGTCACCTCTGAGAGCTGGTAAAGTTCAAGGGGATTCTTGATTTCCTGAGGGATCTCCCCCACGGAACATCGAATCCTGGCCTCTGACTTCCAGGCCTAAGGCTGGCGGGAGCAAACCGGAAGTAGTCTCCATTGGCTCGGAGCAGTGGGCAGACTAGCAGCCATGCAGGTGGGCTCTGCTTCCAGCTAGAGGAAGGACTGAGCTGGGTGGTCTCCAGTTGCTAGAAAAGTTTCCCACACCCACTTCTGGCAGTGCCTTGGAGACAGAAAGAAATTTGCCATCAAGGAGCAAGGAAATATCTCTGGGAGTGGGATATGGGAGACAAGTTCACAAATGAACACGAATTTTGAATTGGCCTTGAAAGAGAATGAGGAATGAAGAAGTATAGGTGTGTTGTATGAGGGGTAGGAGAGGGAGTCGGTCGGTAGCTCAGTGTGTTCGGTGCACGTGGCGTGAAGCCCAGGGACCAGCTTAGGGATCCCGGTTGGAGCTCCCACCTGCAGGGGAGTGAAGCAGGTCTGCAGGTGTCTATCTTTCTCTCCCCCTCTGTCTTCCCCTCCTCTCTCGATTTCTCTCTGTCCTATACAAGGACAGCAACAACAACAAAAATAATAACACAACAGTGATAGAACAACAAGAGCAACAAAAGGGGAAAAAATGGTCTCCAGGAGCAGTGGATTTGTGGTGCGAGCACTGAACCCCCGCAATAACCCTGAGGGCAAAAAAATAAATAAATAAATAAAAATGATGGGAGGACATACAGGCATGGATGACACTGGGGGAGATTGGCAGATATGGGTAAATTGGGATATGTTATAAGGTGATACTATTATTATTATTTTCAATAGCACCAGGAATGAACCCAGGGCCTCATACATCCCTGATATCAGTACTGAGAACCCTCCTTGAGTCAGTTTTTGCATTATTTATTTGGGGGGGGAGGGAAAAAGAGATAGATAGAGGGGAAGGAGAGACATCACAATATCACTCCGTCATCCATGGTGTTCTCATGCAGTCCTTGAGTGCATGAAAGTGCCAACTGGCAAATGACCGGATAAAAAATTTATGACATGGGAGTTGGGCTGTAGCGCAGTGGGCTAAGCCCAGGTGGCGCAAAGCACAAGGACTGGTGTAAGGATCCCGGTTCGAGCCCCCGGCTCCCCACCTGCAGGGGAGTTGTTTCACAAGTGGTGAAGCAGGTCTGCAGGTGTCTATCTTTCTCTCCTCCTCTGTCTCCCCCCTTCTCTCTCCATTTCTCTCTGTCCTATCCAACAACGATGACAACAATAATAACTACGACAATAAAACAAAAAGGGCAACAAAAGGGAATAAATTAAATATTTTTAAAAATTATGATATATATATACACACATAAACATATATATATTCTATGGAATACTACTCTGCAATAAAAAATGGCATTGTATCCTTTGGGACAAGATAAATGGGACTTGAGGTGATTGTGTTTAATGAAATAAGGGGGCCTAGTGGAGGCACACCTGACTGGGTGCACATGTTACAGTGGGCAGCAAGGACCTGGTTCAAGCCTCCAGTCCCCACCTGCAGTGGGGAAGCTTTACAAGTGGTGAAGCAGTATTGCAGATGTCTCTCTGTCTCTCTCCCTCTCTGCCTCCCCCTTCCTCTGGATCTCTGGCTGTCTCTATCGAATCAATAAATAAATATAATAAAAAATGTAAAAGATTAATGAAATAAATAAAAAGAAGAAAGACAACTGCTGGATGGTTTCACACATGTGGAATCTAGAGATCTGAAACCCCTGAAGTTAAAAGAAAAGAAGGAAGAAAGAAAAAAGAAAGAGAGAAAGAAAGAAAAAGAGAGAGAAAGAAAAAGAAAGAAAAAACTAGAAGCAAACCATCTCAAACTTTGTGGGAACTATAGTGATTATTGTTGGGAAGATGGGGGCTAAGAACTTTGGTTTATGGGTGCATTGTAGAACTACAGCCTGTAATCTTACACTCTTGTAAACTACTATTGATCACACACACACACACACACACACACACACACACACACACACACACTTTAAAAAAAAAAGTATATTAAGTATTAAAAGTGTGGTTTTGAGCCCTGCTGTGAAGTTTCTCTCCTCCTAAGTTTTTCAGGCAGGTTTAGGCAGGATTAGGAGATGAGTAGGAGGAGCTGACGAGCCTGAACATATATTCTGAACGTTCAATATATGCTGAATAAAGTCACAACCTCTTAACCCTGAGTGAAGGAGGAGACACACAAACTCCTGCTGAGTTTCACAGCAGGTCTAAGGGCAGGGGTGCTGGCTGAGAGTATGGTCAAGACCACTGAGGGCTGACGTATCAACACTTCCAAGAGGTGTTGAGTACAAAGTACGGCCAGCAGACAGGGCAGGTCTGGCCCAGGCCTCTGAGGGAACTCATACACCCCTAGTGGCTCCTGATAATATTACAACTACTTCTCAAAACTTCCCTGGATAACTTTCCAGTGAACAGCCTCGGCAGCAATGTCCTCAAAAGGAACTAGAGCCAGGAGGAATGGGCCCCATGACTAAAGAAGTATGTGCCCGTCAAGGCAACCCAGGAGATCCCTGTGGAATAAGATGGAGAACAAGTGATGAAGGACAAAAGAAGGCTCAATTTGTATTTGTAAAGATAAGGGCAGGGCAAAAGGCCAGGAACCAGGATCTCCCCAAATCCTGTGGCTTTTTATCTCCTACCTCGATGACTTCCTGCCATAGAACCCCAGATCCTCCCCATAAGAATGAAGGAAGGAAGAAAGGGAGAGAGGGAGGAAATATAGAGGGAAGGAAGGAAGGAAAGGAGGAGGGAAGGGAGGAAGGTAGTGATGGGGAGAATAATTTCAATTTTTCCCGCAGTCCAAACCCATTTTTTATTTGTTATTGGATAGAGACAGAGAGAAATTGAGAGAGATGGGGGAGATAGAGAGGAAGAGAGACAGAGAGACGCCTGCAGACCTGCTTCACCACCTGTGAAGTGACTCCCCTGCAGGTGGGGTGCCGGGAGCTCGAACCTGGAGCTTGAACCCGGGATCCTAACAGGTCCTTGCACTTTGCACCACATGCACTTAAACCGCTGCACTACCACCCGACTCCCCCATTTTTTTTTTATTGGATAGAGACAGCCAGAAAGGAAGGGAAGGAGGTGAGAGAGGGAGAGACACAACTGAAACACTGCTTTACCACTAGCAAAGCTTTCCCCCTGAAGGTAGAGACCGGGGCTCCAACCCGTGTCCTTGAGCATTGTAACATGTGTGCTCAACCAGGTGCACCAACCGGCCCATCCAAACTCCATTTTGAAGGGGCTGAGTCGGCAGAAAATGCCATCTCTCCACCCATGCACATTCCAGCGCCTGCAGCTATATGCAAAGCCACTGGGATTTCTACCTACACAGTTCCTCCTACACAGGAGACACTGAGCCAAGTTTTGTCTCTCAATTTGCATCTCTTCACACCTGTCATGGTTTTCTGCCTCAGCCAGTAATGTGACTGCAGATGAGACATTCATTCAGAGTTTTAACCAAGATGTTGGATAATATACCTGCACAGACAAATGTTCTGTTTTGCTACTTTAAAATATTAGTGTGATATAAATCTCTCCTCTATGAATTGAATCCCAACATACCAATTCCAAAATCAAATAAAGTCCCTTCTTTTTCTCCATGCAATAGTAATGTTTTATTTTAGTTTACACTGCTCAATAAATGCTATGTTTTTATTGATGGACTGATTGAGAGAGACTAGAGCACTGCTCAGTTCTGGCTTATGGTAGGGCTGGGGTTGAATTTCAAAGCCTCTGGACAACCATTATGCTGTCTTCCCAGCCTTTTCTTTTGGGGTGTGTGTGTGTGTGTGTGTGTGTGTGTGTGTGTGTGTGTATGTAAGAGAGGGAGATAGAGACAGATAGAGCCAGAATGCTACTCAGCTCTGGCATAATGTGGTGCTGGGAATTGAACCTGCAATTTCTGGGATATCAGGCATGAAAGTTCTGTGATCTAACAGGCTTTACTATCTTCCCAACCTTCCTCTGAGTTTTTTCTTCTTTTAGAAAAGTTAAGTCTTGCAGTTATGGGGGCTGGTGGTGGCGCACCTAGTTACTATACCCAAGGATCTGGGTCTGAGCACCCACTCTCCACCTGCAGGGGAAGCTTCATGAGTGGTGATGCAGGTACAGCAGGCATCTCTCTGTTTCTCTCCCTACTAACCCACCCCTCTTACTTTCTCTCTGTTTCATCCAACAAAGGAAAAAAATGGGAAAAACAAATGGTCGCCAGGAGAAGTGGGTTCATCATGAAGGTACCAAGCCCCAGCAATAACCTCGGTGACAATTAGAAGAAGGAGGAGGAGAAAGAAAGAAAAATAAATCTTACAATTAAAAAGGAGAAAAACCAGCAAATAAAGAATGCTTGTTTCTGTTCACAGTTTCACAGGTTGCCAGTGCCTGCTAAGTTAGGGTGATGCCGATAGCAGGAGAGGAATGAGGCACAGAATTGAATCAAGGAGACTCGCCTAACCCAGAAGCTTTCTGAGTGTGGGTCCTCGGGCCAGCAGAAAAAAACATCACCTAGGAACTTGTTAGAAACACAGCTTATTAGGCCCTAACCCCCCAACCTATGGAATCAGAAGTTCTGGAACTGGTGCCCAGCAGCTTGCTTGAACATGCTGCCTCCTCAAGTCATTCTGAAGTAAGCTCAGGTTTGACACTCACCCAACGAAGTCCTTCTCCCCTACTACTTGTCTGGGGGTTGATCTCTTAGTAGGATCATCGGGTAACCTTTAAAAACAGGTACCTGAACCACCTAAACCACTGTAACTGTGCATATAAGAACGGAGCAATTTATATTTCAAAAGAAATTCCCCAAGTTACTTCTGTTACGCATCCAGATTTAAAGGGGAGCATCACTGTAAGATTAGGAAGTCAAAGTGAACGGGAAGATATGGACTCTTTACAAAAGAGCTAGTTTAGCTCCTTGTGGAGATGGCATAGATAAGACTTTGGATTCAGGAGTCAAACAGACTTGGGCTAAATTCCCAGCATTATTTTGAATTTCTGTGTGCTCTTATTTGTCATATAGAATAAATGTAGACTTAGCTCAAGGCATTGTTTCAAATACTGAGCTAATACACTAGCTCTTCATTATAATAGTAATAATGTCATTATAATAGTAATAATGTCCCAGATGATGTTTTCTCCACCATTTTTTTTTACGTCCACTAAATGATTGTTCTATACTTCTCACCTGTGCATACCCCTTCCCCCAGTCATGAATGTGAATTCTCTTTCCTGGAAAACTACTAAATATGTAGATACACTTATATCACCATTACTGTACTCTGTATAAAACCAGAATCCACCACTTCTCTGAAGCTACCTAAGGTTTTTGGTTTTTTTTTTTCAGCCAGTAAGTCCTTTCTTTTACATATAGTCATTCCCATAAATTCTTTGATGACAATAGATACAGAGAAGTCATATCATGGAACTGGGGAGATAGTATAATGATAATACAAAATGTTTCATGACTGAGGCTCTGAGGCACCAGGTTCAATCCCCAGCACCACTATAAACCCAAACTGAGCAGTGCTTCAGTCTCTCTCTTTCTGTCTGTCTCATTAAAATAATAAAACATTTGAAAATTAGATTATTTTAATTTTTTAATATTTATTTATTTATTTATTCCCTTTTGTTGCCCTTGTTGTTTTATTGTTGTAGTTATTATTGTTGTTGTCGTTGTTGGATAGTCCAGAGAGAAATGGAGAGAGGAGGGGAAGATAGAGAGGAGGAGAGAAAGATAGACACCTGCAGACCTGCTTCACCGCCTGTGAAGTGACTCCCCTGCAGGTGGGCAGCTGGGGTTCGAACCGGGATCCTTATGCCGGTCCTTGTGCTTTGCGCCACCTGCACTTAACCCGCTGCGCTACAGCCCGGCTCCCTATTTTAATTTTTTAAATGAACCTGTATCATGTGGAAATTGTATGCATGTATAAACTATTACATTTTGCTGTTTACTGTAAACCATTAATCCCCCAATAAAGAAATTAAAATGAAAAAAAAAGAAACTGTATTATGATGTTTAGTTCAACTAAAACAAAACCCAAAACTCCAAAGTCAGCCCAAATGCAATGCTACTTTATTTATTTGGAAACACACCATTAATTATGAAGCTAGTGATCCATCAGCACAGGCGGAAGGTAAACGCAGTATTTGACAAGAATCCTATTGGACCAGAGTCATGCAAGGGGCAAAGTACAATTTGTGCATTTGGCTCTTTCGGCAGCTCCATTAGAAAGAAGCCCATTAATCAGCAGGTGGAAAGCGGGAAGTCAGCAGAACCCAGTCTCAGTTGAGAGATTTGAAGCCCCATGGTTTATAATAGATGTAAGTATCATGAAGAGGCATAGTCATGTCCAATACATAAAGGAAATATTTTTTAAAGGAGCCGATGTCAAGCCAGAGATGAATGAGGATTGCCCACTTCTGTGGAGAAAGGATTATGGACACATTTGTCTTCATTCGTTATCTGGACTTGGTGAAATCTGTTTCATTGTCATTTTGGGTGAAGAAGAAGAAGTTGGGGTGCCTTACGATGCTTAAAGGTTAGAAAGTCTATTCATGCACCGGGGGCTGGATGGTGGAGCATCTGGCTAGATGCACATAGTACTAAGTGCAAGCAAGATCCCTTGCAAAAATGTGGGCTCCCCACCTGCAGGGGGGGACACTTCATAACAGGTGAAACAGGGCTGCAAGTGTGTCTCTCCCTCTCTATCTCCTTCTCTATTGCCCTCTCCTCTCTCAATTTCTCTCTGTCCTATCCAATAAATGGAAAAAATGGCAGCTAGGACATGTTGGCACTGAGACCCGGTAATAACCCTGGAGGTTAAAAAAAAAAAAAAAAAAAGAAAGTCTATTCATCCACATCCACCACAGGAATATCTAGACTTATGGGGATGGCAGGAGAATTTAAGAAATACAGAATGTTTCCAAAGGTTTTCTAAATTACAGATTTGAGAACTGGGATACAAATATTTTCAGTTTTAGGAATAAAGCACTAGACAAGATTAATAGGGTGTATCTGCAGCTTACTTGGTAGCTGAAGAAATGAAGTTCACACATGGTGACCTGGAATAGCCATAGTGCCCGGTTAGACAGTGGTTAAGAGTCTTCCATCTCTGATTAGCCCTCCTTTGATTTTTCCAGTGCACTTCTTGTTATTAAAAAAAAAAAAAATCACAAGGCCACAGAAATAGCTCACTAGGTAAGATACAAGTTTTGTCAAGCATGTGGGCCAGAGTTCGAGCCCTAGCACCACATAGGAGTGTCACGACACTGGGGAAGATTTTTGTGCTGCGCTATCCTGCTCTCCCTCTATTTCTCTACCTAAATTTAAAAGTGGCCCAGGAATGGTAAAATCACACATGCACAAAGTCCTGTCACTAGAAAAAAAAATTGATCATAGGGACAGATAAGTAGAAAAGGAGAGCCTCGCTCAGGGAAAAATAAATAGCTCACTCAGACAGTGCACTGCTTTGCCATGTGTATGGCCCAGGTCTGAGCCCAGCTGTGACCACACTGAAGAAAGCTTTGGAGCTGTAGTATTTCTCTCTCTCTCTCTCTCTCCCCCTTCCCCTGCCTAGCTGCCTAGCTGTCTCTGTCCAAAAGTAAGAAAGAAGAGAGAAAGAAAGAAGAAAGAAAGAAAGAAAGAAAGAAAGAAAGAAAGGAAGGAAGGAAGGAAGGAAGGAAGAAAAGAAAGAGATGGAAGGAAGGAAGTGATGGACGGTAGGAGGAAGGAAGGAAGGAAGGAAGGAAGGAAGGAAGGAAGGAAGGAGAAAGAAATTTTACTGGCAATTGTCAAGAGTACAATTTATAAATTGGGGAGCTAGTCAGATCAATCTGGAGTAGGGCATCAAAGTAAAAACCCTGGGGTGAGGGTGAGGGTGGATATTCAGCTTCCAGGGGAGGCGGGGGGTGGGGTGGGCTGGGGGTTGGGATGGGACACAGTCATTTGTTGGTGGTAATGGTGTTTATGTATACTCCTATTAATTTGTAGTCATATAAATCACTATTTAATTAATATGAGGGGGAAATTGATTGTATGTCTCAAACTTTTTAAAGCACAGACTGAGTCTTTTTAATACATAGGCTGAGTCTTTGATATGTTGACTCTCTCAAAAGCCTAGACCAGGGAGAACAGAAGCAACCAGTGGCACAGCTATATACAAATAATGTCAAAGGACACAAATTATGGTGATGTTGGGTATGGTACAGCAAATCCTAACAAAGAGATTTTTCAAAGTTAACCCAATTACCAGACAGTGTGATTATAACAATAACTATCTATTGTCTTCCTGAACCCTAAGACAGCAGGAACCTCACATTTCCACTATAGAGCCTATATTTCCCCCAGTCCTGGAACCTTAGGGTGGGGCGCACTTTGCTGCATGATTCTCTCAATTCATATCAAATAATATTGCTTCCATCCGCCGATCCCAACCTAATCAACTCAACAAGTGCCACCTCAGCATGCTTCACTTCAGACTGTGTCCAGAGACTTCAGGTGTGGAATGACAACCCTTCAGCTTCATTACTGGGGTGAGACCTTTCCTTTCATAGTATTCTCTAATTCCATTCCAGGCCGTTCACTTCCTAACAAAGTCCCAAAACCTAGATATAGACCAGATCCCATGAGATAGAGAATATGCTCACACGTATCCATAAACTAGGGCAAATATATACCTAAAAGCGAAAGTACACAAGAGTCTGCAGTGAGGACCCCCCCACAACACTACATCTGCACTATTCCAGCCTTTAGGTCCATAATTGTTCAACAATTTGTTTGGCTTTGCATGTTAACTCTCTTTTCAGCCACCAGGTTCCAGATGCCAGCAGGATGCCGACCAGGCTTCCCTGGACAGACGACCCCACCAATATGTTATGGAGCTCCACTTCCCCAGAGACCCACCCTATTAGGGAAAGAAAGAGACAGGCTGGGAGTATGGATCCACCAGTCAACGCCCATGTTCAGTGTGGAAGCAATTACAGAAGCCAGACCTTCCACCTTCTGCATCCCATAATAACCTTGGGTCCATACTCCCAGAGGGATAAAGAATAGGAAAGCTATCAGGGGAGGGGGTGGGATACAGAGATCTGGTGGTGGGAATTGTGTGGAGTTGTACCCCTCCTACCCTATGGTTTTGTTAAAGTCTCCTTTTTTTAATACAAAAAAGAGAAATATGTCCAGAAGGGTTCAATAGTTAAGTCTCTGGCCAGATCTGACCAAACAGAAGCCCCAGTCTTTATCACTACAAAGGCATTTGCTAGTTTCTGCAGTAATCCAATCAAAGCTAAAAGTAGAAAACAATGTGGTTTACACCAGTGCAGCTGTCATATCAACCCAATGATCATCCTCTGGTGTCCTCCCAGGAACCCATCTATTCTGAGGGCAGGGTGTGGGCAGAGGGAGTTGATGGGGGACCTGGGGTCACAAGTCAGAGCCATACCTTCATTTTGGTGGGGGAGTCATCTCAGCTTAACTCCTCTCTGCTCAGACTCAGCTCATCAGCACAGCTCAGCTCAGCTCGCCTCTGCTGGGCTTCTCTTGGCTTTCTCCTTCCTTTTGCTCAGCTGCCTTAGGTTACCTCTCCCAGGGTGGTAGGAACTTCTCAGCTGCTCTACATCAAGATTTTTAAAAAATTTTCTTTTTAATTTTTATTAGGTAGGGACTATCAGAAATTGAGATCAAAGGGGAGATAGAGAGGGAGAGAGAAAGAGAAGCACCTACAGCCCTGCTTCACCACTTGCAAAGCTTTTCTTCTGCATGTGGGGACCAGGGGCTGGAACCCGGGTCCACATGCACTGTAACATGTGCACTCAACCAGGTGCGCCACCACCCGGTCCCGCTCTATATCAAGATTCTCTCTAATGTCCCTTCACACCCTGCCCACCACCCCGCCCCGGCCGTAATGCAGCGCAAGGCAAAGTTATTTCGCGCTAGAGGAGATGCGGGTCTAGCCCCCGGCCACAGAACATGTTTACTTCCCAATGGTTAACAGGCACCTGCTTTCCCAGGTGGGAAAGACTTCATCCTCACTGCATCTGACCCATGTGTTTTGTTTTGTTTTCTTTTTGTGAAAGACAAGAGCTCAGCTCCTTTTGGGCTTGTGGGGGGTATTAAAAGATTGAACCTGAGCCTCCAGTCATGCATGTCCTGTGCTCTAACACCCTGACCTATCTCCCCTGCTGGTGAGGTGATTTGCTTCCTTAAAACCCCAGGCAGTCTGTCTCGGTTTTGATGTGAAGAAAAGGGAATGCAAAGTTGTACCAAGTTTTGGTTATCATATTGCAATCTGAGAAAAGTCTTGGAATCTAACAAACACTCTTTTGTTTTTGTTACTTTATTACCTTTGTTTATTTATCGGGTAGAAACAGCCAGAAATTGAGAGGAGGGGGAGACAGAGAGACACCTGCAGCACTGCTTCACCACTAGCAAAGCTTTCCCCCTGCAGGTGGGGACTGGGGGTTTGAACCTGGGTCCTTGTGCATTATAACATGTGCACTCAACCAGGTGCATCATCACCCAGCCCTTCTAACAAACACTCTTGATGTGGCTCATTCAGTCCTCTTATTGATCTTTGAGGCTTGAATTTTTATAGTCTATAATGAGTAAATTGAATCCTAAGGAAAGGGCTTGCTCATGGGTGCATACAACTGGCCACCATTCCCACCATTCAGTTGAGATTCAGCTGATTCTAATCCTAACGGTTTTAGCTAGCTCTCAAGTGTGAAAAAACGTCAAAAGCAAAAATTAAGTTGTGCTTGGGGACAGATTTGGTTCTCCTTTTGCTCTCCTTATAGTAGACCATAAAAGTTTTTTTTTATTGTTACTATATGAATAAAGCTTTTAACTTTTACATCAGTTGTAGTTTTTTTTTTCCTAATGTCCAAATTAGATAATTATGGTGAGAAGATGTTGACATGGCAATAAGATAGATAAACCATGCAGACTGTCTGGGTACATCTGGAATCAGCAAGTCACCTGTTCATTAAGGACCAGAGACTTTGATGATAACTATTCCAAGGATGCTGGAAATAAGTGAAAACACCAGATTTAGCCACATGACAACATGCTATTCTTCTTCACCCCCGTTTTTGTTCATTCAAATTTTATTTCACTTTTGTAGAATCACAGAATAATAATGATGGTCACAAGTAGAGCTACCTAAAGAAACCCACATTCAGTGGTCTGGGAGGTGGCGTAGTGATAGGGTTTTGGACTCTCAAGCATGAGGTCCTGAGTGCGATCCCTGGCAGCACATGTGCCAGAGTGATGTCTGGTTCATTCTCTCTCCTCCTATCTTTCTCATTACTAAATAAATAAATAAATAAATAAATAAATAAATAAAATCTTTAAAAAAAATAAAGAAATCCACAATCAGGGGCTTGGTAGTGGCTTGCCCAGTAGAGCACACAGGACCAGGAGCAAGGGCCAAGGTTCACACCCCGGGTATTCATCTACAGGGTGGAAGCTGAAGGGGTGGTTGAGCAGTACTACAGGTATCTCTCCTTCTCTCTACCTCTTTCTACTTAACCTTCTCTCAAGAAAGGAAGAGAGAGGGAGAAAGAAAAGAAGGCAGGCAGTCAGGCAGTCATGTAGGCACCAAGCCCTAGTAACTAACAATAATTAATAAACAAACAAACAAACACCACTTCCTATTTGGAGTATTCTCTGAACTCAGAAATATCTGTAGGTGTTTGGCTTGCTTGCTTTTGCTAAAAATGGAATCATGCTATGTGCATAACTCTAATTTGCTTTAAAAATTTTTTGACAGATTTTTACAGGCATTGCCACAAGTTAATACACATCTCTTTCTTTTTTTCCAGTGTATCTTTCCTTTGTAAACAGACATTTTCTATAAATAGAACATAATCATGTTTGTCCCTCCCCATGTCTCCACACTTCTTTTCTCCAAACACAAACCTCTGAGATGTGTTAACTTGCTACTCTAGTCAACTAGCAAGCTAGCACTTCTCTATTTTTATCCAGCCCATGCATACACACAGATTGGAGTGGCATCATTTTTGTCATGTTTAGAATCTCTGAAACTGTGGTATGCCTTACAATCTCAAATTCTAAATTCTGTCCTTTCCAGCTGTGTAGCCCTGGGCAGGCTACTAAATCTCTTTCCTTAAATCTCCAGCCTGATTTCTCTTTTGTAAAATAATAATTGGGAACTAAATGACGACATTGGAGGAGGCTCAGTGATAGCACACCTGGCTGAGCACGCAGATGACCGTGTGCAAGGTCCCAAGTTCAAGCCTCGGTCCCTATCTACATGGGGTAGGGTGCAGTGGAAGTTCATGAGTGGTGAAGCACCACTGCAGGAGTCTCTCTCTCCCTCTCTCCCCACTCCCAGCTTCTCTCTGTTCTATCAAAAGAATAGATGCCTTAAAGAAATGACATTGGGGAAACACCTGGCACATAAAACAGTGAATTTCGTCCCCCCCCCCATTCTGAACAGGGAGGGAGGTCCAGAGAGATATTTGCTAAAAACAAGAAATAAATAGCAATAAGTTGTACAAGAGAAATAACTTTAAAATAGAATAATTTGAAATGAGCTCGGGGTGAGGGAAGTCTTGGGGGCTGCAGGTAGGACTGAAGGAGGAGGATGAGGAACAGGCCCAGCAAGTATGACGGAAGAGGCGTTGGAGAGATAATTGTGTAGAGGAGGCTAAACATACACATTCATTTCAGAACATTGCGATTTACTTGGGAAAGTAAAATGGAAACAGGGCCCATACAAGATATGAGGGCAGCAGTGACCCAGGCGAGAAAAGATCTGATTAGGACGCACACTTGAGTTCAGAGTCAGTGCTCCCTGCAAAGTGGGGAGAGGTGAGAAAGAGTCTGGGAGTAGAACCGCCAGACCAAAAAGACAAAGGACTCTCGGGGTGGGGTGGGTTATCCAGTGAGATTGGGTGCATTTAACTTGATACATTTACTAGACAGTGTTGCCGCAACCTAAGCACTAGTGTGTTAGTGACTGACGTGAGTATGAGGATTTGGAGCTCGCCTTTAACAAATGGGAGGGGGGGGGGGGAAGCGATCTCAGCGGTAGCTCACAAGACTTGTGTACATGAGGTCCCAGGATCGAACACAACACTGCCTATGTAATGAGCTGAGAAGTGCTCTGATCTCTTTCATGAAAGCAAATAAAACTTATAAAAAAATAATGAGAGAAAAAGCCTGGTCATTGTTGCTTTTGGGTCTTATCTGGTGAGCAGTAACTGATGGGCCACTGTTCCAGTCTAGGGGCTTAGAAGTGAGGTGCAGACCATGTGGAGACTAGCCCCAGCTCATAGTGGAGCAGCACACAGAACAGACCCCCCAAAGCACTATAGTCCAGGCACTATGCACCTCAAATATGACACAGACAGGCGTGAGCCACAGAAGCCCGAGTGGCATTTTTTTCCCAGCAACTATTAGGGCGCAACTACTGGACTGGATTTTGATAGCATACAATTCTTCAGAAAGAAATAGAATTATTTTTCATTTTACATTGTGTTTTCCAAAGCTGACTTAAGATGGAGTTATGTCAGTCCTTGCTTCAGCAGGACCAGAATAATGAGATTTATGCCTTGGAAAATACTGAAGAAAGTTCTACAAGTTTTTTCCTGCTCCCTCAAATAGCTTATCTGGGATTGCTTGTGAGTAGGCAGAGAATCACATTCTAGTTTTTTTTTTTTAAATATTTATTTATTCCCCTTTGTTGCCCTTGTTGTTTTCTTGTTGTAGTTATTGCTGTTCTTGATGTCGTCGTTGTCGGATAGGTCAGAGACAGAGAGAAATGGAAAGAGGAGGGGAAGAAAGAGAGAGGGAAAGACAGACACCTGCAGACCTGCTTAACCGCCTGTGAAGCGACTCCCCTGCAGGTGGGGAGCAGGGGGCTCGAACCAAGATCCTTACGCAGGTTCTTGCGCTTCGCGCCATGTGCGCTTAGCCCACTGCGCTGCCGCCCGACTCCCGACATTCTAGTTCTAATAATGGGGCTGGGTGGCGGCACACCTAATAGAGCATAAATGTGATGGTGTGCACGAACGTGCATTCAAACCCCGGTACCCGGTACCCGCCGGCAGGGGGGAAGCACCACAAGTAAGTGAAAGTGTGTAGGTGTCTGTTAACCCTTTTTTCTCAGCTTTTGTCTCTTAAAAAATGCAGTTATTTTATGTACTTATGACAGTACCATCAGTTTTTTCTTCTTTTTTTTTTTTTTTTGCCTCCAGGGTTATCAATGGGGCTCGGTGCCAGCACTACAAATCCACTGCTCCTGGAGGGCATTTTTTTAAAAAAAATTTACTGGATAGGACAGAGAGAAATTGAGAGGGGAGAAGAGAAAGACTGACACCTACTGACCTGCTTCACTGCTTGTGAGGCGACCTCCCTGCAAGTAAGGAGTCGAGGGCTGGAACTGGGATCCTTGTGCTTCCTGCCAGGCTCACTTAACCTGCTGAGCGCCACTGCCCAGCCCCCCACACCATCACTTCTTAGACCTATTTTCACACTGGTTTACATCTTTAAAGTCAGGCTAATTATAATCATCCTTGTTGGTAATGCCTCTATATGGTGTATCTTGCTATCACTAATCTTGTTTGTTCAGTGAAAATTTTGTATGCATTAGCTACTATCCTATGCAGTGGACTCGTATTAATCATTACAACCATTGGACAGAGAAGGAAACTAAGGTATGTTCAATCATCTGCTCAAGTGAATCATGGGGAAGAAATTTAGTCTCCCTTCAGAGCCCATGTTCAAGTTCATTCACCAACACTGAGACTCTCTGTTAAGACATGTTACCTACTTGGCTATATGCAATATCTGTGGATCAATCATAGAGTTGGTACTGATTTTAATTATATTCAGTATTTGAGTGTCGCATCCACCCTTGCCTGCAAGGATCACGCAACGCCGAGTTCCTCTTCAAGCAGTTTATTCGGGAACCTTGAACAGCAAAAAGCCCCGCTATAACCTAACCTCCAACTTATATACTCATGGGTCAGCCAATCGCAAGGGCACACGTGGCAGCTGCTCATAGGCACACGATCGCGGAAGCAAGCGCGCTCTCAGTCTCAGACCATTTATGGAGTTGTTTACTTCTCCCTGTGGTCTGGAGGGTAGAGGAGGCTGGCGCCATCTTGGGGCGCGGCACATGGCTCTCCACATTTGAGGAACCCAAGTTGAAAAAGTCTACATAGTGACTTGGGAGGTGGCACAGCAGACAAAGCACTGGACTCTCAAGCATGGGTTTTTTAGTTAGTTTCTGGCATCATAGGTGTTAGAATGGCGCCTAATTTCTCTTTTCTCATTAATACATTTTTTAAAAAGTTATGCAACTTAAGGTCACCCTGTTGATAAACAGTTCAAACCTTTGGTCTCTTTGTTCAAGCTCGTTACATAGAAACAAATATTTTGAGAGGCAATCTGCTCTGTGAGAGTTGAAGGAGGCAAATCTTCAGGTAATTTATGTATTTTTGCATGCATCTCATGGCAGCACTATTTGTAGTATGTAAACTTGGAAATAACAGATGACTGATGAAGGAAGTTGTGTTATCTATACAATGGTCTACTAATCAGCTGTAAGAAAAAATGAATTCTTCTCTTTTGCTACAACATGGGAGGAACTGGAGGGAATAATGTTCAAGTGAAATTGGCTAGAAATTGGAAGAAGATAAATACTAGAAAAAATTCATTCATAGGTGGGACCCAAGAAACAAAGCCAGGGATAATTGAGGCTAAAAACGCAATGGAATGTTGTCCCTCACAGAAGCTCTGGAATGGTCCAAGAGGGAATTAGGGACTTGGGACTAAATGGTGGAAATGGCAGTTTATTGGAGTGGTTATGTGCAACACATATCTTGGGAATATGTGAACTGGATCTTTATGATAACAATCCTAAAAATCAACATTTCTTCAATAAAGTGATGTTGACGTTGAAAAAAAAAAGGAAGAAGCTATGTGAATAAAATCACAACACTTTACTGAGAGAGATGTCATTAAATCCTTTCACCATGTCTAAATATATCACAGCATCATGTGTACTGTATGTATTTTACTATTTTGTCAATTCTACCTCACTGAAGCTGAAGAAAGTAAAACGAATCCTGAGAAATTTTGATATTTTTTACTTTAAACATTTTTGTATTATTGATGGCATTTTCTTTTTACATTTCTGTAAATGATTTCTTGTTGATTAGTGAAAGAAATCGTTAATTGCACTATATGATTCAACACCAGAAAGTATTTGCTTTCCACACCCAAGAGAAAAAAACTAACATTTGTACAGGTGAAACTTTTTTTTTTTTATTTTATATAATTTCCTGGCACTGGGATTCTGGTTGCTCTTGTATGAAAACAACTATGCATGAACTTTAAGAAGATCCTACATCTTCATGATAGCTGGCAAAGAATGTGTCCTGAACTGGCTCCCTGGGGTAACACAGCACAAAAACAAAATTCCGTTGAAACCAGAAGTCCTCATTAAGTTCAACTGCATTTTAACTCATTGATCTCCATGAATTTACTGTCCTAAGACCATGCAGGTGTCTCTCTCCCTATCTTCCCCGATCCCCTCAATTTCTGTTTTATCCAATAAAAAAAAAGAAGTGCATAAAGGAATATTATTTGGGAGAAGACAGGTAACAGATATATACTCATTTTTAAAACAGTAATGTCAGTTAACTATCCTGAGAATTGTTATGGGATGATCTCACTCTCAGGCCGAAGTTGAAAAACAAGATTAGAAAAGAAAACACAAGTCGAACCTGAAATGGAATTGGAGTATTACACCAAAGTAAAAGACTCTGGGGTGGGTGGGCGGGTGGGGAGAATACAGGTCCATGAAAGATGATGAATGACATAGTGGGGGTTGTATTGTTAAATGGGAATCTGGGGAATGTTATGCATGTACAAAATATTGTATTTACTGTTGAATGTAAAACATTAATTCCCCAATAAAGAAATAAATTATATATATATATATATATATATATATATATATATGAAACCTAGAAAGCCTAAAACAGAAAAAAAAAAAAAAAAGAATTGTTGACCAGTATTTTAACTCAACAGATGTTTGTAAGGAGCATCACAGAGGCTTGTGACAAGGAAATGAAAGACTTTTTGATATTTAAATGACGTCCTCACTCAGACTGTTCTCTTTAGTTATTAACACATTCTGAATTACCTGAAACTGTTTATATTAAATTCTGTCTCTCATGCTCTGTCTCTCATCTTAAGATTTTGATGTTTAAGATATTACATAAATATGTGACCCAAACAAAAAACCAAAGTATTTCTCTAAGTTGTAAGAGATCAGACCAAACGTTAGAGTACTTATGTACAAATAATATTTGCAAAAGTATGACTTAGAGAAGTCACGTTTGTACAAAGTTGGAGAGAAGTGGAACAAAGCAATCATATTTCCTTAGAAGTAATGGAGGAAAATCATTATCTTATACACTTCTATGAAAAGTAACAAAGACAAGTAAGTATATTTCTACCTAAAGCAGTTGATAATACTGTACAACAGTACAACAGACACCCTTGTTAAGTTTCCTTAAAAAACATTTAAATAAAGGCAACGTTTAAAAAATGTGAAAGGGGGAGTCGGGCTGTAGCGCAGCGGGTTAAGCGCAGGTGGCACAAAGCACAAGGACCGGCATAAGGATCCCGGTTCGAACCCTGGCTCCCCACCTGCAGGGGAGTCGCTTCACAGGCGGTGAAGCAGGTCTGCAGGTGTCTATCTTTCTCTCCCCTCTCTGTCTTCCCCTCCTCTCTCCATTTCTCTCTGTCCTATCCAACAACAACAACAACAACAATAATAACTACAACAATAAAACAACAAGGGCAACAAAAGGGAATAAATAAATATAAAAAAAAATTTTTTTTTAAATATGAAAGGTTTAAAAAAGGTTATCACTTTATGCCTGTATTTTCTGGAAAATACTAACATTTCTCTTGGCAACAAAACAGACCAGTCTGACAAGTGACCTACATCCCTTTCTAATAACACAGGAAGGTATTTTTTGCATTCCACATTTAGTCACTTTCTAGATAAAAAGTCTGTCATGAAAATTAACCTTTCTTCTGTATCCCACAATGACCTTGGGTCCATGCTCCCAGAGGGTTAAAGAATAGGAAAGCTATTAGGGGAGGGGATGGGATACAGAGTTCTGGTGGTGGGAATTGTGCGAAGTTGTACCCTTCTTATCCTATGGTTTTGTCAATGTTTCCCTTTTATAAATAAAAAATTTAAAAAAAAAGAAAAGAAAATTAACCTTTACAAGTCTGTAGTCTTCTTTATCAGGTTCTAAAGGTTTAAGCCAAGATGAGACAAGGCTGCCACCGTGTGGAGACTGAGATTACATTGCGTTTAAAAGCAAATTCAACTCAGTTAAGAGACTCACTGTAGTCTTTATTCCCAAGTAAAAATGCAAACAATGAGAAGTACTGTTTGGTCTCTGTTGAATTGCGTTATTTTAGATACATTAAAGTGAGGTTCTCTTTGGACGTTGATGCTAAAAATAATCACTTGCAAAATGCCAATTTTAGAAATTACAGCCTTGCTACTTCATGTTCTTCAGATTAAGAGGTCTGTTTTTAACTGAAAGTTTATTAGAGAGGCAGAGTCAGGTCCTCCCTCAGATGCCTGACCCTGAGCCCAAATTTTAACAAGAAGCCTAGGGAATTCTCATAATCCTACAGCTGGCTCCTACCTTGGCTCTTCCTACCATACTCCCCGCCCAACACAGGGCACTCAACTTTACCAAAAAAGTTCAGATAGTTAAGGCAATGTAATTTGTTTGACTTAGATTACCTGATTAATTTGACTTTCCTGTTACAGATCTATTTTTCCTATTTGCTTAGGTTAAACAAATCGGTTACCTCCACAATTCCGAGAAAAAAAACAACAAAAAAACAAATTTTCCAGAAAAAAGGGCTTGTTTAGTTCCAGGAGACATTATTTTATTTTGCCCAATCAGAGCCCTTCAGCATAAAGAGACATTCATATACAGATATATGAACATTTTCCAGGGACATTAATTATTATACATTTTTAAAATACCAGTGTAACGGTATTTATTTACAAAAATATTTCATGACCTAATTTTAAACCGTTTGCTGTGATGACAGTCTGTAAAGTACAGGAATGCAAAATAACTACAAAGTTCCACACATTTTTAGTGTTTGCAGTGCTGCTTTCTTTTTGTTTTGTTTTAAAATGAAACAGTACACAGCTGTTTTTTTTAAAACCATACTGAAAATGCATATCCCAGCAATTATCATTGAGATAGCTACTGGACTGAGCAAGATTTAAAAAGAAATAAAATGCAACAACTGAAAACTACCTGTATCTACAGCTGAAGGTACACACAAGCTAGAGCTCTACACCAGGCATGCTTGCCCCTAGAATGGACAATGTTAGAAAAACTTAATCTTGCTCTTTTTCATATTATTTCTGGTGATATACTTACAATGAACCAATAGTACAGCTAGAAAGCAAAAATGTTTTCTGGTTTGAACTATCATGTTAAAGCAGAAGTCGCACCTAAAGAAAGTATTATGTACCATTTATAGCCAAGAAATAAAATAAAAACATAAATTACCCTCTTTGCATTGCTTTCTATTGATATGCTGAGTCTGTTGACAACTCCCTATGCTGTCTTCAGTTGAATCAAGGTTTAAACAACACAAAACACATAGCCAAAGTATAAATAAAAATGAAACTGCTAAATAAATAGAATTCCAGTGGTCTGGGAGGTGGTGCAGCGGATAAAGCACTGAACTCTCAAGCATGAGGTCGAGTTTGATCCCAGCAGCACATGTACCAGAGTGATGTCTGGTTCTTTCTCTCTCCTCCTATCCCCCCTCATTAATAAATAAATAAAATATTAAAAAATAGAATTCCATTGCCATTAACCTATATCTATTTAAACGCCCGAGCCCAACAACCTACAATAACTACTTATAGTTCATCTCATCTCTTACACTACAAAATTTTAAAACTGCGGCTCTCATTGAGAAGTACTGGCAAAATCTACATTCATGATTTTTCCTATGTAGAGTGAAATAAAAAAGAATACTTACATATAGTCCAAGACTACTGTACTCACTGTGCAAGTGAATTTTGCCTAACCACTTAAGACTAAAATGGTGACTGAGAAAGGAATGTTATAATCCTCATAATTAGGGAATTACTGAAACCAATTAATTCTGCTGAGAAAGGTAGGGTGAAATTTTTTCTTTAATTTTTGTTGCTATTGCAACAACTATTTCTTGTCCACAGAACCTTTACTTTTGTGACAGTATTAAGATCAATAGTTTTCACAGGAAAAATTATCCCTTAGCAACTCTATGAGAAACTGAACAGTGATGAAAATTGCAGTAAACAAAAGCTGTAAACAGAATCTTCACACTCATTTTCAAATGAAAATATTACATATATAGGCATACGTTTCAATGCAAGAGAACAAAGAGCCACAAGAGAAAAGAATAAAAAAGGAGGGGAGGACACTTAAGGTAGAGAATTGCTTTTTCAAAGGAAATACAGATTAAAAAGTCTAGGAATATTGATCAAGTATCAAACTAATAAGGAACAAATTCTATAAACTACAAAATAAAAACCTTTGTTGACAAAAATACATAAACTCTGTTTTCATTTTTGGAAATTTATTTTTAAAAAAGGTAGAAGAAAATACCTGGAAAACTATTTTAAATATATATGTATATATATATATACATCTATATACACATATATAGATGTATATATATATATATACATATATATATACATACATACACACACACACACACACACACACACACACACACACACACACACACTAAAACAATAGTTAAGGTAGGCATCCAACAGCTGCAGCTTTGAGAAAGATCTTGTAATCAGTGTTGTGGGTATTTTTTTCCAAAAATAAAATTAATGTTTGAAAATGCTCATTAGAGGGTTCTTTCAAAGCCATAGTAGTGATATCCTTCTGTCTTGTGTGAAAACTTTTGATGTATGATTTTTTAAAAATTAATCGTATCTCGATATGAGATACCAGTATTTCTTATTATAAGCGTAAAACAACTTTTTGTATGGATAATATACATACTTTTTAAGTACTTTGACTTAAACTTAACAAGTTTACCATTTTTAAATTAAAGGTTATATTTATAAAAATTCCATTTTAAAATTAAAAGTCTTTTCTAGCATTATGTAGAAATATAACATGTAGTTGTACAATCCTAAAACAAATCTGAAAGTGTTACAATAATTTAAGATCAAGAACACTGAAACACACAGCAAATGGTTTAACTATTTAGTTTAATGCTTGAAAGCTATATAAAACCCTCTTAGGGGTTTTAAAACTATGATCAGTTTAATTGTTCAAGGTAGAGCTAGCAGCATGTTAATGATTTTGGTATGTTTTTGTACATATGTATACTTAAACTGAGAAAAGTGGATTAAATGATAATAAAAGTTTTTCTTTACCTAAAAAAAGTGCAGAAAAATTCAAGTTTAAAGTTCAGTGCTCCTTATTTTGCAAAAGCAAATAAACAAAATCCCAAGAGTTAAAAAGTAAAATGAACCCTTGCCACAAAAATTTTTACCTTTGGATAATAGCTTTTCTAATGTCACATGAGAATATGGGATATAGAACTCAGGATGAAACTTGGAACTCCACAGTGTCTTCATGTATCTTTCCTTTCCACAGCTGTTGCCCTACCATCCCCATGCCCTAGAAATATGTAACACTTTCAGACTTGTTTAAAACACTCACATATCTACATGAAATAACTTAAAGAAACCTGTAACTAAGAATTTCTAAGCAAAGAAAGTGCTTCTTTAAAGTACTGTATTTAGTTAAATTATAATATACTAACTACACATAACAGACAGGTAGCAGCATTTTTTTCCATTAAAAAAAATCAAATTAAAGGTTAGTAATAGCCCAGTTATATCTCTATAAACATTTCTGGAAACAGTCTGTACAGTGAAATGGAAACCAACGGGATTAGACAATGCAAAGCTTCAGGTATAATATACAGAATGTGTAAAACTATGAGATTTTAACTGACTTTCTAAGTAACAGCACATGGATCTTAGTTTGATGAGTGAAATGGAGTTGATATATGATCTATATAGAGGAACTACTTTCTACCGACAATAGCTCATCAGTGAACACTTCAATGACTTTAGAAAAAGGACAACCGTGTAGTTGAGGATATGGAGGAAACACACAAACAAATCTTTCACTTTTCTATTTCTTTTTTTTTTTTTTTTGGTTTGTTTTCCTGAAGTCTTGGCTTGCTGGTGACTATAACTCTTCTGTTTAAAGAGAGAAAAAAAAAAAAAAGAGATGTTATCTGTCAAATTAAAATTCCCTGGGTTAGTTATTACTGTGGACAGTCATATCTACAGACTGAATCAAGTATAATTCTGAGAAGCTTATTTCCTATTCTCAAAAATACTTCATGCTTTCTATATGAGTTTTGTATACAATGTAGGTTAACTTAAAAATGAAATAAAATAACTCAAAATATTGATTTAAGACTTTCTTATAAAATCCGTTCAGTTGAATGTATCTATTTGAAAATAATTATAAGATGGATTCACAATATATACAACATGAAAAAATGACAGTAAAAATGAAGTTTCACAATTAATATGAAATTAACAGCAAATTAAATAACTAGAGTCAGTATGTCCTTCCAAAGGGATGGAGAGCTGGCCAGTAAATTACCATCCTTAGAGCTTCTCAATTTCAAATCCATAAGCTGTTGATTTCACTGATGACATTCACAAAACTAAGACTTTCAAAAAGGGGCCTAGTACTTCCTGTGACATATCATGAAACCATGGATTTATTAGATGGTATATGATACACGTTAAGAAATTTGTAAACAACTATTAATCATATAGGTGACTAAACAGAAATATACCATTTTAGGTACTTTCTACAAATTCAAAACCTTTTGGAATTATATTTTTTAAGTATTTCTTTTTGGATTGATCAATCATTTCATCCACATATATTTAGCCTTTTGGCCAATGATATTTCAGCAAATTGTAAATGTAAACGTTTGCATCTTGTAATGCACATTATAAACTGTAAACACAAAAGCTTTATTAATGAAAAGAGTAAAGATGCCTAATGGACTGCATGAAATTTAGGTGCTCTTTAACGACCATAGGAAAAACAACCAAGTCTGCTATCAATCTGTGCTCTGATTATTTCTTAATGAAAAATAAGGTTGCTTTAAACAATTTTATAGAAGAAAATATTTAATTTGATTAATGCTGATTTAATGCTTCTATTTCCCTTTCTGACACGGCTTTAAAAACCATCACTAATAATCTCAGATGAGCCTGCACTATGATTACTTAATGTCCACGTTTACCAAGTGGTTTCTCTCCTGTCTGCAATGCTGTTATTCTGTAAGCTAATCATTCACTGTCCATTGATGCTGTCATTTGCATCATACTCCAATACAGAAGTAAGTTAGTTACCAAAATGTACATATTTTCCTTCCCTTTTGGTTTTTTTTTAAACCTTGAAAGGACATGTACAGATTTATAGTATATTTTTACAGAAAATATTTTGTAGGTCATCAGCCTAGACTCTTATATAGATAATTATTGACAACAGATGCTTGTAAGTTCCCATGCGACAGCATGTGCACTAAGACTTAACTGGCTCATCACCTGAGAGTACTGGAACTGTTAGCACATAAAGGGCATTTGGAAAAGGGAGCTGAGCATTTTACCAAAATAATGAAACATTTTTTTTAGCAACTTTAATTAAACAATGCAAAGGTACATTTGGTTAAACATTTTATAAAAATCCAAGCAAAATTAAAAATTTAGCCAATTTCAACGTCTCTACAAATTTAACCAGTTAACTATTTTTGCTCAAATCCACCTTTAGCTCAATGAATGAGAAAGACAAGGAACACTGAAGTATTCTCCTCACCACAATGGAGGTTTTTCTTACTTTCCACACTGCACAGCCACTACATGGAAATGCCCAGAATGATAAGCAGTTCAGTCATGCTCTACACTTCTCTTTTCAATGAAAAGTGATGTGTCGCCTTGTTTTGCTTTTGACAAAATATGGACTAAACACAAGTGTACAATAACAAGAATCCAAGAGTAGCCCATACACAATTCAACTATGTGTATGTTTTTATTATTTAAAGCCCACCATTCAGCTTATCTGTCTAAAGATATGGTAACAAACAGTTTGTCTGTTTCACTAATGATACTGATGACCAGTCATTTTTAAGGGAGGGAAAGTCCAAGACAGTTATCTGTAATCCAGACATGCGCACACGCACACACAGACACACACACACCTATTTTTCAGCTTTAGGACTTCTGACTTATTGCCTCTCCCTCAAAGAGGTCAAACACTGATGGCGGATACAACAGCACAGAACCTTTTGGCATTTAAAAGCTTAATATAGGAATGACCCGGGAACAGTCCCTGCCACATCTTGTCAACAGCCCCGCTTCTTCATCCGTCATATGTGACCTGCTTAGTTCCCAATGTCAGCTCAGGGCAGGCACATACCATGTGTTCCAGTTTGAGTGTGTATGGACACACCTTCCTTAAAGCCACATGACTGAGGTAAAACAGTGCATGATTGTGCTAGGAAGAACAGTATCCAGTGATGAACATCCTTTAAATGGTAACTTTCCTAAGTTGAAATCGATGAATAAAAAAGGAAAATCATTTTCTTTTCCTTCTTGTTGAAGTTGAACTTAGTGAGATTTCTGGCTGTCAGAACTGGTACCACTTTTTATCTTTGTATTTTAACATCATCTAAAGGGGGAAGAAAAGATAAAATAAAGGTATTTCTAAATGCCAAAACAACAATGATTATAAATTATAGTTGGGTTCTATATTGTGCAAACATATCCTAGCATGAGACATTCTATATATTGTTTACTTTAAAATCTGAAAGCACTGAAACCAGTAAGAACTGCTCCAATAGGAAAAGCCCATTAATTGCTAAAAAAAAATCAAAAACAAACAAAAAAAACCCCACCTTTCATATAAGGTCTTTACATTCCTCTCTCCTCATTTTTAAAAGACTTCTTTATTCCATCACACACACACACACACGCACACGCACACGCACACGCGCGCACGTGCACCAGAGCATTACTTTGATATATGTGATGTCAGTAATTAAACTGAGCATCAAATGCTTTCAAATCTAGAGACATACTATCTGCCATCTCATGGGCCATTTTATGTGTTTAAACCTTCTACCTCCTGCTTTTCCCTCTCCCCTTCTTCATCTCTCTCTCTCTCTCTCTCTCTCTCTCTGAGAGAGAGAGAGAGAGAGAGAGATTAAGTAATTGCTTAGCTCTGGAATATGGTGGTGCCAGGTATTGAACCTGGGACTTCTGGGACCTCAGATACGCTGGTCTGGTGTGCTATTATTTGGCTATTATTTGTGTTCTATCTCCCCTATTCCTGAATCCTCACATTTTTTAGAGACATGACAGGCTTAGTTTTGGCTAACAGCATTCTCTGTTGATATTAGTTAAAAACCTACAAATAAGGTTATTTTAAGTTCACTAGTTTGAACTTAAAATAATGCTTAAAGAATTTGGGCAACGCCTTATCAGAGAGAAGAGGAAAAAAGGGAAGGACATTGTAAAGCAGTAATAGGTGTAGGTGTGACTTAGAAAAGAAGTCAAGGCGGGAATATACAAAACACACACACACACATATACACCCCTAGGTAGATAGTTATGAAGTCAGTTCACTGTGACCATGGACACTGACTCTGTTGGTGTGAATGTTATGGAATTATACCCGTTATCTTATAATTCTGTAAATCAATACTAAATCACAAATACAAATAATAATAATAATAAAAGGATATGGGGAATGAAGAGTTGCAGACACTGCTACTGATGCCATCTGAAGGTTACTAAGCACTTGCTCTGAGCCAGACCATGTCCAAAAACTTATAGTTTCCTCTGGTCTCCAACATGTCCCTGGGGTAGACAGCATCATCCTCCCCACTTTATAAACGAAGATGAGACTCACAGAACAACTGAGGTAACTCAATGGCAAAACTAGATTTGAGCCCACAAGGTCTGATTCAAGAACCCATGATCTGACTCATGCTGCTTTCTTTAATTTTCCAAATATGGTTTAAGAACAGTAAATGGGGGGGGGGGGCAGGATGGTAGTGAAGGGGGTTAAGAAAACGTGGTGCAAAGCACAAGGACCGGTGTAAGGATCCTGGTTCGAGCCCCCGGCTCCCCATCTGCAGGGGAGTCATTTCACAGGCAGCGAAGCAGGTCTGCAGGTGTCTATCTTTCTCTCCTCCTCTCTGTCTTCCCTTCCTCTCTCAATTTCTCTCTGTCCTATCCAACAACAACGACAACAATAACAGTAGCAACACCACCAATAAACTATAAGGAAGGGCAACAAAAGGGAAAAAATGGCCTCCAGGAGCAGTGGATTCATGGTGCAGGCACCGAGCCCCAGCAATAACCCTGGAGGCAAAAAACAAAACAAACAAAACAAAAACCAGTAAATGGTATGAGGAAAAAAAATATCAGCAGTTTTGGAATGAGTTATCTGCTAAATGCTAGAATTTGGATATATTTTTAAGTTGACTGAAGTGTAATATGCCTGAGAGATCACTGTCGGGTACAGAACTGTGAAAACAAAAATCCTGACCCAGATTTAACTCAAGTACCCTATCTGTAACTAGGGTGCATGTCAGGCTAGTAAAAGCACTCACCAGTATCTAAGACTCCTAGAAATTCTGGACAGGGGGCAGGAGGTGGTGCACCTGGTTAAGCATTCACATTACTGTGCGCAAGGACCCAGGTTCAAGCCCCTGATCCCCACCTGAGGGGGAAACTTCACAAGTAGTGAAGCAGGGCTGCAGGTGTCTGTCTCTCCTCGTCTCTTAATTTTTCTGTCTCTATCTAATAACATATAAAATGAAATTCAAAAAGACTTAAAAAAAAGAAATTCTGGACAAACATTTCAGCTTCTCCTAGGTCCAGTTACCATTATTTATTTACTTATTATTTAATTAATTTAGTTTAATGCCACTAGGGTTAATTGCTGGGGTTTAGTGTCTGCAAGATGAAGCCACTGGATTCTCACAGACTTCCCCCTCTCCCCCTTTTTGTATAGACAGAGGAATCTAAGAGAGAAGGGGGAGAGGGAGAGAGACGGTGAAAGGGAGAGAGGAAGGGAGGGAGAGAGAGAGGGAGGGAGGGAGAGAGACCTGTAGCACTGCTTCACTGCTTGTGAAGCTTCCCTCCTGCAGGTGGAATCTGGGGGCTTGAACCCAGTCCCTGCACATGGTAGCACTTTCATATATACTTTCATATGTTTTAGCATCTTATTCAAGGCCAAGGTGATTTTGATTTAAAAGACGCAGCCCAGAAGGTGGTGCAGTAGTAGGGCTGGACTTGAGAGTGGGGTTCTGAGTCTGATCGTTTCTAACACATGTGCCAGAGTGACATCTGGCTGGAGCTTGCTTACACACATATTTTCTCTCTCTTTCCCACTTGTAAATAAATAAACATTTTAAAAAATCCTGAAGAGGAGCTATTACTAGTAGATTCATATTCAGTACTTAACTGTCAGCATAACCTCAGTCTGCTTTTTTCCACATGGACACAAAGTCTCTTCAAGGACTAGGCTAAGTGTGTAGATCAGTTCTGTGGTAAAGCACCGAGGGGTGGTAGACTGCTGTGGTAACATAATGCTTATTCTACACAAAGGCATTTAAATTTTGTCTTTAAAAGATCTATGCTAGTTAACAAAGTCTGTCTATCGAGGACAGGCTAGGAATTCTTACTTTATAACATCTGTTTCTAAGCTCTACCATAACTTCCAAGTTCAACAAGATGAATCCATTATAAAAATGCATTTTGTTGTTCCTCTGTATGAACCAGCCCACAAACAAATCTAGTTTTTTTATTTGAATAAAAATACTTGCTAATCTTAATTACCTAGATCTACCTAAGGAATCAAGTGAGGCAAATTATTTTCTTCTCTAGGAGAAGTTGTAAGTAGAATCTGAGGTGTTTAGTAAAATAAACCTTGCCACTGTTATTTGTTTCCCCAAGGCATCATTGCAAAGTTTCTCATTTTGTTTATAAAAAGTTTAAAGGTGAAAAGATTTTTTTTTCAAAATCTGTAAGCCTCATTTAGTAACCAAAGGCTACTGAAACATATACTTTTTAATTAATTATTGATTAATTAATTGGGTAGTGGCAGAGAGGGAAGGGGAAGAGAGAAAAAGAGACACCTGCAGCCTTTGTTTCACAGCTTGTGAAGCTTTCTTCCTGCAGGTGGGGCCTGGGGGCTTCGACCTGGGTCCTTGAGCACTGTAGCATGTGTGCTCAACCATGTATGCTGCCACCTGGTCACCTGGAATAAATTCTTGAAAGGTTTCCTCTGGTGGTAATAACCAGGAGGAATATGCACATATAGAGAGACACGTAAACTCAGGTGCTGAAAAATGAGAACACAGTAATATTCACAGTTGCTCTCCTAAGTGTTTCTGTTTAGTAGCCATACCTCATGAGCGTGCTTGGAAAACGAGTCTGCGCTGGACAGCATTGCTGCCGTTCTTTCCTCCAAGTCACCGAGTTTCTGCCCTCTTTCATCTAGTGCCAACCGGGCTCGTGCTAATTCACCAACGACTCCAGAAGCTGCTCCTTTCACACCTTCAATGCCCCCAGGGCCAGGGATATGTTGTGCAAGGCTCCTTGAAGCCTTTCCTGAGGCTGATTCTCCAACTGAAGGGGTTTGACAATGGAAAGAGTAACTTAGGACATGAGTACTGTCTTATCTTAAAGCACTCCTCTCCTGCCAACGTCTGCATGTCAGAAGTCACCTAGAGGAGGAAGAGGGGCTATCTATGTAGGGGCTAGGAGGTCAATGCCCTCTGGTGGAGGGAGAAGGTACTTTGGTGGGAGGTAAAGAGTGCTACCATGTATTTTGGAAAAATAGGAGACAACAGACTTGTAAAACAAAATTTTCTCAAAAAACAAAACAAAACATTTTAAACCCCATAATTTTTAGACTGTATGACATTGTCGTTGAAATGTTTATATATATATATATATCTTTCTGTTATTAGTACACCTCTCTCGTTATGGCAGATTAGTGTTTAGATACTTTTTCAAACATGCAAAAACACAATGTTCAGTAGTAATTATTTTACTCCATACCAGTTCAGATGGCAAGACTTGTTGAAAAATGGAACCGGAGACTTAGCTGTTAAAATGTGTAACAGCCATATTAACATCAATGAGCGTAACATTATTTAGTACTTTTAAAGTATGCAATTAAAATAATCATCTTAGAGATTTAAAATCATATTCACACACATATCTAGACTTAAATACACAGGCTTTAGTTTATTTACTTCATGCTTATCTTACTTTAAACAATGCTAGTACAGGCCTAAAGGAAAAATGTATTATGAAGAGATGAGAGATTGGACCCGTGTGTCAGCAACGACTGCACTGCAAACCATTAACTCTCCAGTAAAGTAGGAAAAATAAAAATAAAAAAATGAATTTATTAGGGGAGGGGTAGAGAGCATAACGGTTATGCAAAGAAACTCATGCCTGAGGCTCCAAAGTCACGGGTTCCATCCCCTGCACCACCATAAGCCAGAGCTAAGTTTCTCCACTCTAGTTTAAAAAGAAAGAAAGGAAGGAAGAAAGAAAGAGAGAAAGAAAGAAGAATTTCCTCAGTATTCTATTTCAGTTCCCAGAAACTAGCTGTGTGTAGATCTAGCCTTCTTTCTCTCAATTTAGTGTCTTTTTAAAAATTTTTGGTTTGATCAGAAATGTATGGTTACTGGGTTCCATATCATCTTCACCCAAAAAGCCAAGAGCAAAACAAAGCCCATGGTTACTAGCAATTATTTTTCCACAGTTCTACTTCCCAACTCCTAAGAATCAAGTTTATTCTATCTCTATAAATTTGTCTATTCTGAACATTTTATACAAATGCATTAATGCAGTATCTAGCCTTTAGTGTCTGGCTTCTTCCACTTAAAATAATGTCAAAATTCCACGATGCAGGGGAGTCAGGTGGTAGCACAGCGGGTTAAGTGCAGGTGGTGCAAAGCTCAAGTACCTGTATAAGGATCCCGGTTTGAACCCCTGGCTCCCCACCTGCAGGGGAGTCTCATCACAGGCGGTGAAGCAGGTCTGCAGGTGTCTCTCTTTCTCTCCCCTCCTCTCTCCATTTCTCTCTGATCTATCCAACAACAATGCCATCAATAACAACAACAATAATAACTACAACAATAAAACAAGGGCAACAAAAGGGAATATTAAAAAAACAATTAAAAAATTCCACCATGATGTAGCATCTACATCAATACTGCATCCATTTTTTTGAACTGAGTAATATTCTACTGAATAGATAAATGCTATTCTGTTTATCCACTCACCAGCTGATGGGCATTTGGGCTCTGCACTTTTTAGCTATTATAAATAATGCAGCTAGAAACCTTTACACACTCTTTGTGTGAATTTATTTATTTCTTCTCTTGTGGAAATACTTAGGAGTAGAACTGTTAAGTCACATGGTATAACTAACTTTTTTGTGGAACTGTTAAGAGTTTTCCAAAGAAGTTACCATTTTAGACTTTTAAAAAAAAATTTATTATTATTATTTTCCCTTTTGTTGCCCTTGATGTTTATCATCGTTGTTTGTTGTTATTAGTGTTGCTATTGCTATCGTTGTTGGATAAGACAGAGAGAAATTGAGACAGGAGGGTAAGTCAGATAGGGGGAGAGAAAGATAGACAGACACCTGCAGACATGCTTCAGCTCCTGTGAATTGAACCCCCTGCAGGTGGGGAGCTGGGGGCTCGAACCGGGATCCTTACGCCTGTCCCTGCACTTCGTGCCATGTGCACTTAACCTGCTGCACCACCACCCGGCTCCCCATTTTACACTTTCATGCCTACCAGCAACATAAAGAAGTTTCTATTTCTCTGCATTTTTACTGACATCTGTTATTGTACATCATTTTAATCACAGTCATTCTAGTAAGTGAAAATACTATTTCACTGTGGTTCTGATTTACAGTTCCTAAAGAACAAATGACTCTGAGCATCTTTTCATGTTTATCGAGCATCTGAATATTTCCTTCGGAGAAATGCCTATTCATACCCCCTGAGCATTTTTTAAAATTGCTCTGTCATTTTTATAGTGAAGTTGGAAGAATTCTTTATATATTCTGGATATAGACTCTGTTATCAGGTAGGCAACCTGCAATCTTACTTTGTGGGCTGCTCTTCTCATTTGCTGCGTGTTTTATAGCACAAGGCCTTTAATTTCGGTGAAATCCACACAATCTATCTTTTTTTAAAAATTTTTTTGGTTGTTTGTGACTTATGGAGTTTCATATCTGGGAAACCATCAGCTGATCAAAGGTCACAAAGATTTAAACCTATGCTTTACATAGTTTGAACTCTTACATTGAGGTCTTTGATCCATTTTACTTTTGTAAATGGTGTGGTCAGGGTCCAACTTCTCTCTTTTGCATGTAGACACCCAGTTGTCCCAACACCATCTGTTGAAAAGACCATTCTTTCACCACTGAATATTCCTGGCATCTTTGTAGAAAATTAACTGACCATAAGTGAATGAACTTATTTCTGGATTCACAATTATGGTACACACTTATCCTTATGCCTATACCATACTACCTTGTTGGTATAGTCTAAAGTTCTGAAACTGAAATGCCATTTTCAATTTTTCTTCTTTATTTTCAAGAGGGCTGTGTGTATGTATGTATGTAGATGATACTTTTGGATCCTTTGCAATACCATACAATACTTAGGAGTAGCTTTCTTTAATTTTTTCAGGAAAAAACAAACAGATGGAGTTTTGAGAGAGACTATTTGAATATGCAGATTGCTTTGGTAAGTATTATCATTTTAACAATACTAAGATTCCTGTGGGCATAGGATGTTCATTTATTTATGCTGAGTTTCTTTAACAGCCTCAAGCTTTTAAGGCATACATTTTACACTTCTTGTGCTAAGTTATTCTTTAATTATTTTGTCTTTTTAATACTATTAAAGTAGAATGATTTTCTTAATTTACTTTTTCAGATTGTTGATGTGTAGAGATGCAATTTATTGGGGCCAGGTGATTGTGCACCTGGTCAAGCACACACACTACAGTGCGCAAGGACCCAGGTTTAAGCCCCTGGTCCCCACCTGCAGGGGGAAAGCTCCACGAGTGGTGAAGCAGGGCTGCAGCTGTCTCTCTCCATCTCTATCTTCCCTTCCCCTCAATTTCTCTGTCTCTATCCAATAATAAATAAATAAAGTTTAAAAAAAAAGAAATGCAATTTATTATTTATACTGCTCTTTAGTCCTACAATCTTGCTGAACCAGTCCTTTAACTATCCTAAGTTTCTGATTTTGATTCCTTGGGAGTTCCTATATAAAAGATTATGTCAACTCTGAAAACAGATGGTTTTATTTCTATCCCAATTTGCATGCCATTTATTTTCTTGCTTAATTTCCCAAACCAGAACTTCTAGTATAATATTAAATGGGAATGGTAATCTCCCCTTTGAATGATATTTAATCTACCTACATTATAATAGGTTACACTCAAAGCTGTTATCCTTCCTGTGCATTTTACTAATCTCATTAGTTCTTGTGTCCCCCTCCACTGTCCACTATTAATTCTGGTTTTCATGGACTGACTTTCTTGCTTCCATCAATAATCACGAATTATGTTACATATGTGCAGAAGTTATTTAAGAAATTATACCATTAATGCTCACCTCATCAATGCTACTGGATATTTTTTTAAGTCTCTCAAACGTGCAAAAAAAAAAAATCTCGGGGGTGGAGCCAAGATGACAACTTGGAGGCAGATGCTGGTGTGAGCTCCAACAAGCAACAGCTTGTGACCTAGGATTTGCTGGATAGGGTAGGATACTGGGCCATCAGTAGGAGGGTGAATAAGGGGTCCTACGTGTGACACCAAGGAGGGGTCCTATAGCTCACTCTTGAGTTAGAAAACGGAGGAAAAAGAAAGGAAATCTTTTGATTATTTCTGAAGCTCATCCCTCCCTCCCACCCCAGAACCAGACCCTAGGGGCTGGACAGTCTCTCCTAGCAGACTTCTTGCTGAGCTATTTTCTTTACCAAGATTCCTGGCTAACCAGGGTTGTCATTCCAATCCTTTTCCTTTTTGATTCCCTTCTCTCTTTTTTTTCTCTAAGTGGCTGGAGCTCTATTTGAGCAACAAAATATCTGACCAATCAGAGCCACACTCCTGCCTGGGAAAGACTACCTGGAGGTTTTTGGTTTTTTTTTTTGGATACATCTTACAATTGGTGGTCTTTGCTCAGGCTGCCTGAGCCAATCTGGAGCTGTCCAAGCTGCAGACTGACTGCTAGGGTTTTTTAACTCTATTCTATTTTATTATTACTATTATATATACGTGTGTCCCTTTCCATCCCCCCCTTCTTCAGGTTGACCAAAATTAACTGTTATTGTTTTTTCCATTGCTAAGTGACTGGGTATCCTATCCATTGTGAGAGGAACTTGTTTCACTCTACCTCTTCCCTCCACTGTCCTCTCCTTTTTCCCTCCTCCCAAGTTAAATTAAAAAAAAAAAAAACACAACAACAACCAAAAAACCTCTTTCCTTTCTTTTTTTTCCCTCTCTTGTTCTTGTCTTCATTTCTTCCTTCCCCCTTCTTTTGCTTTCTGAATTCACTGATACTCGTTTGTGAATTATCTTGGGGAAGAAATCTGACTCAGAGTGGACTCCCTGTGTGTGCCTCTCTTCTCTACTTCCCTTTCTCCTCTTGCTATCCCTAGAATTTACAGCAGACAGTAGATTTGCATAATTGTCTATTCTTGCTTTCCCTTTTTTCCTTTCTCTTTTGGATTTGGTTGCTACTTATTCTTGGACTGGAGGTGTTGTCTGCCTAACTGGTATTGGTTAAACTGCATCAATCTTTGCCTCAGTTACTACTGTTGTAATTTCTGAGGTTAGTGACTGCATTTGTCACATTTAGTATAGCATGGCTTGCATTCAAAACACAACAACTGAAGAACAACAAAACAGAAAAATAAAAAACACATCAATAAAAAAATGGTTAAATTAAGAGCAAAAAAAACTGCTACCACAATGAATCAAGACAGGAGCCCAGAAGAAACTCCAAATCAGTCAGAAGTAACCATAGATAAGTGAAGTATACAAGCAATAGTAAACCTAATAATCACAGAAATGAAGACAACTAGGGAGGAAAGGGCTATCAGAATTAGGGAAATAATAGAGGAAACCCTCAAGAAAAATACTAGCTACCTCAAGGTAAATAGAGAACTGAAAGCTGAAATAGCTGAACTAAAATGCCAATTAGCAGAACAAGCTAATACTATAACAGAACTGAAGAAAGAAGCTGAGGAAAGGGAAAGTAGGCTAACAGAAGCAGAAAACAGAATTAGCCAGACAGAGGATGAGCTAGAGAAAACTAAGAAAAAGGTAAAAGAGCTCAAAAAGAGAATTAGAGACACTGAAAACAACAACAAAGACATATGGGATGATCTCAAAAGAAGTGACATTCATATAATTGGCCTACCAGAGGAAGAAAGAGAGGAAGGGGAAGTAAACATTCTACAGGAAATAATAAAAGAAAACTTCCCAGACCTAAACAACAGAAAGGACATTAAGATTCAAGAGGCCCAGAGAGTCCCAAACAGAATCAACCCAGACCTGAAGACACCAAGACACATCATAGTTACAATGAAAAGAAGTAATGAAAAAAAAGTATCCTAAAGGCTGCAAGAGAAAAACAAAAAGTCACATACAGGGGAAAACCCATAAGATTATCAGCAGACTTCTCCGCTCAAACTCTAAAAGCCAGAAGAGAATGGCAAGATATCTATTGAGCCCTGAATGAAAAAGGCTTTCAACCAAGGATAATATATCCTGCTAGACTTTCATTCAAACTAGATGGAGGGATCAAAACCTTCTCAGACAGACAATAGTTAAAGGAGGCAACCATCACCAAGCCTGCCCTGAAAGAGGTTCTAAAAGACCTCTTATAAACAAGAACATCACCATAATACTTGCCATATATCAGAGCAAATAAATTGTTGAATAATGGCACTACAATACATTAAATTCATATCAATAAATGTCAGTGGCTTAAACTTACCCATTAAAATGCACAGAGTGGGAGGATGGATCAGAAAACACAACCCAGTCATATGCTGCTTGCAAGAATCCCATCTGACCCAACAAGATAAACACAGACTTAAAGTGAAAGGATGGAAACTATCAAACAGGCTAATGGACCACAAAAAAAGGCAGGAACAGTCATTCTCATCTCTGACACCATAGACTTTAAATTAAATAAAGTAATAAAAGATAGGCAAGGGCATTATATAATGATTAGAGGATCAATCAACCAAGAAGACTTAACAAATACATCAAACACCTACTGAAAGAAGTATAAAAAATACATCAATAGTAATACAATAATAGTGGGAGTTTTAACACCCCACGCTCACACTTAGACAGATCAACAAAGCAGAGAACAAAGAAACAAACGAATTAAATGAAGAGATGGATAGCCTAGACCTCCTGGACATGTTCAGAGTTCTTCACCCAAAAAAAATTGGAATATACATTCTTTTCCAATCCACACAGCACATACTCAAGGATAGACCACATGCTAGGCCACAAAGACAGCATCATCAAATTCAAGAGCATTGAAATCATTCCAAGTAGCTTCTCAGACCACAGTGGAGTAAAGCTAACATTTAACAACAAACAGAAAATTACTAAGAGACACAGAATTTGGAAAGTAAATAATATACTGCTTAAGAACCAATGAGTCAGAGAGACACTCAAGCAAGAAATTCAAATGTTCCTGGAAACCAATGAAAATGAAGACACAAGCTATCAAAATAATTGGGACACAGCTAAAGCAGTACTGAAAGGGAAACTCACAGCCATACAATCACATATTAAAGAACAAGAAAAAGCTCAAATAAGCGACCTTACTGCACACCTTCAGGGATTAAGGAAGAGGAACAAAGGAACCCCAAAGCACCCAGAAGGACAGAAATCACTAAAACTAGATCAGAAATGAACAACATCGAAAATAAGAGAACCATACAAAAGATCAATGAAGCCAAATGTTGGTTCTTTGAAAGATTAAACAAGATTGACAAACGCCTAACCAGACTCACAAAAAAAAGGGGGGGAGGAGACTCAAATAAAGAGTTGAAAACAATAGAGGAGATATCACAACTGACACCACCACAGTAATCCAGAAAATCATGCGAAACTTCTGTGAAGAACTATACATCACCAAGCTAGAGAATCTGCAAGAAATGGAGGATTTCCTAGAAACATATGCCCTTCCAAAACTGAACTAAGGAGAACTATAAAACCTAAATGCACCAATCACAGACAAAGAAATTGAAACAGTTATTAAGAATCTGCCCAACAACAAAAGTCCTGGACCTGATGGCTTCACAAACGAATTCTACAAAACCTTCAGGAAAACAGTTAATACCTATACCTCTAAATCTTTTCCACAAGATTGAAGAGACAGGAACACTCCCTTCCACCTTCTATGAAGCCAACATCACCCTGATACCAAAAGCAGATA